>NW_008632986.1:0-74700 GCF_000691845.1 Merops nubicus | reverse complement strand
TAGGAAAAGGAGGGATCAAAGTGGGTTAGCAGCTTTGGTATCTAGTGTGGGAAAACACATAGAAAAGATTCTAAAAGCAACTGTCACGTATAAATAGGTTGCTGGTCAGTGCACCTGTCTGTTCCTGGTCATCACACTTTGTCCCATTCTCTTAGTAAAGTCTAATCCTGACTGTTTTCCCAGGTAAGGAATTCTCTATTCTGTGCACATGTGTGTATGGAGATGGAAGTATCAGCCACTGGAGAAGACATCATGTGGCACAAGGTCCCATTTGTCCCTGGTGCTGGAAACTGGAGAAAATAGAGTGTGTCTATTTTGTGGGTCTGCATGTCACGTATTGGAGTGGCCACAGGTCTGATACAGAAAAGACCAGAGGGTTTGGGAGACAGGTCCTGGGAAGACCAGCTGCTACCTCTGGACAAGCTGGCAGAGAGATGTTGGGTGTGTGTGTGTACATGATGCAGCTGGAAGGCAAGGGCATACAAGGGACAGCTACTGGATACACAGATTGTCTGAGGCCAGTTACTGGACTGATGTGCAGCATGCACCACTCTGTAGTTCCCTGGGTCCTTCTTCTCACCCTTCCTGCAGATATGTGTCATATTATTCACCTCCAGTCCCCTGAAATCTCCCCAGTTTGCTAGAATTGCTCATAAATAATGGAAAGTGGCTTGGTGAGCACTTCTGCCAGCTCCTTCATACCCTTGTGTAGACCCTGTCTGACCCCATATACTTGTGTGTGGCTGAGTGGTGTAGCAGGTCACTGACCATTTCCTTGTGGGTTATGGGGGGTTCCTTCTGGTCCTTATCTCTGTGTTCCATCTCAGTGGGCTGGATGCCCTAAGAAAATTAGTTTTACCATTAAAGACTGAGGCAGTCTTTAGTGAAGACATTCAGTACCTCATTCTTTGTCACTGTTTCCTCCACATCCAATAAAGGATAAAGATTCTCTTTAGCTCTCCTTTTGTTGCTGATGTATTTACAGAAACATTCTTAACTGTCTGTCACAGCAGTAGCCAGATTAAGTTCTAGCTGGGCTTTGACCCTTCTAATTTTCTCCCTGCTTAACCTCACAACATTCTTGTAGTCCTCCTGAGTGGTCTGCCCTTTCTTTCAAAGGTCATAAACTCTCTTTTTTTTTAATCTGTTCCAGCCAAATCTCTCTGTTCAGTCCTTCTGGTCTTCTTCCACACCAACTGATCTTACAACACACCAGGACAGAAAGCTCCTGTGCCTTTAAGATTTCCTTGTTGAAGAATGAACATCCTGCCTTCCTGGACTCCTTTGCCTTTCAGGGCTGCCTACCAAGGGACTCTGCCAACCAGGCTCTAGAACAGGCCAAAGTCTGCCCTCCAGAAGTCCAAGGTGACAGTTCTGCTGACCCTCTTCCTTATTTCTTCAAGAACTGAAAACTATAATTTAATTTCATTAACAAAATGTGTTAGTGTACGTTTTATTTTCCTCATCTTTGGTTTCCCTTGGAAATAATGGACGTATAATCTTTATGTGCCTTTTCTCCTTCTTCCTGGAAATGATTTGATGGATATCTCAGCTATCATTACCAACATTTCTTTGCAGGCAGTTCCTTTCCCATGGAAAGCATCTTTTCAGGCTCAGTACTTATTACAGGATAACTTCTGTCAGATGCCAGTGTCTTAGGTAATTAGCTGGTACCCTTGCTTGGTAATTTTGTCCTTCTTTTCCTGCTAGCTGCTGAAAATCTAGGGTCTTTCTCCTCTTGACCAAACACACACTCAGTTGATCCACAGCAGAACTGGCAGGTAAAAGTTAAACAAACTATTCTGCCATGAATGTAGCACTGAAGCATCTGGAAAATAGTGGCACACTACAATATTTTTAGAACAGAATACTAAGATGCTGCTATTGGTCCTCTTGATATTAATTTGTGGTTACCAGTCTTCCTTTTTCTTCACAGAAGTCATCTATGGAAAGGTCTAAATAGGAACCATCTGAGTACAAGAAAGAAGGATCTTCCACGCATAGTAGGTGTGGGGACTTGTCTGATGGAGAAACCACAGAAGTGATGCTCATAGTCCAAGCAGAAAACCCCAAGAAATTACCATTGAGACAAAGTGTATCCACTCCACCTGCCATTTGGGTACTATGAGCAGAAGGAGAGTGTTTATGTGTAAACCTTTTGGTATCAAGCTATATTCTTAAGTACACTCCTGCAGCCATTCTAAATTCAGGTGTCTTTAGGCACCACAAGGATATGTGCTTTAATCCCTATCACACAGTAGATAAGCAGTACAATCAGGATCAGACTCCACATTTGCTGGCAGAACCAGGTAGAATTTAACCCAGGATGGATGATTATTATTATGATTATATCTGACAGATATGAGACACTAGAGAATGGAATAAGAAGATCAAATGTACTCTTCTGAATGCTTGGGAAAATAAAACATGAGGTTTCTTCCAGCTCTCCAATCCCATAAGCACTCATTTGTTTTCAGGGCCTGATGATATTTGGTTTCAGTTTGTGGTTTTGCTATTGTTCTTTCAAACGAAGTAAAGAAACACATACCAAATAAAATGGGGAGTGTAGCTGCTCTCTAACATTTCATGAAAGGGTATGTTATGTTTACCACATTTAAATGAAAAACAACTTTAACTGGAGCAGCAAAAGAGAAAACTAGAAGGAACAAAGCAGTTGGATGATAGAAAGCTTTCCTGACAGTAAACTCTTTTCAAGGTAGGCCTAGATTATGGGACCAAACATTTGACACTTTGTAGAGATTTACGTCCACTGGAAACTGAGTGGTTTACAGCCATGATACATCTCTAAGGAAGGTTTCCAGGGCTACACTTGTTTTTCTCCTTCCCTATTTTCTCAAGCACATCTTGACTACTATGCCAACCCATCTGCCTATCTACCACCAACCTATCTACACAATTAACTATTCCCCTTTCAAATACCCAGAGGGAACAGTTCATGATGCTGTGCATAACAGCCTTGAAGATACAGGCCAAAGCTAAAAAACAATGGAAGCTGGAAAGAGGCAACAGTTGGGAGTATGTAAGCTTTGAACTTTGCTACCATTTCAAAGAAGAAGAGGAGTCCCAACCAAAACACTGACCTACATGTGGGGTTTGAATGCACCAAAGTTGTGTTTGGCTCAAAGGTACCATTTGCCAGTTTCTTCTTGTAGTGATTCCATCCAGGACTTACCAACCTTTTAGAGAATGGTGAACCTCAAGGTAGAGCTATATGCAGCTGCTCAAGTTTGGTTGAATCAAGGCTCTGGTTCATTGAGCACAATGGAACAATATAGCTTGGCTTAGCTTAAACTGCTTAAATGGTCATCCAGAACAGGAGACTTCCAAATCAGTTGAGTTTGATGGTCTTTGTATGAGCAAGATCTTTAAAAGAAAAAAAATCCAGTGGAGCAGCTGTGTAGTCTTGGAACTCCAAACTGATCCAGTAGCTTGTGTGCTGTCAATTCAGTTGACTGATTGGTAGGACTGAACATGTATGTGATATTAATGACTTTACCAAGATCAAAGCTAAGGCAATGACAAGTGTACCCAGTTCCTTATGGCACAATTCCAGACAGTAAACATAATGTTGAGAAATAATCCTGTGTTTCTATGTGATGCTGTTCTGGGAGGGCCCTTCAAGTCTTTGTATGAGCTGGGTTTTCTGCTTCGTGCTGTCACTGAGACATTGCAGCATATGAAACAAAAAGTCTTAGAATTTTAACTCTAATTCAGATCTTCAGACTGACATAATGTCTTTGATCCCATAAGATAACTACAGTCTTTACAAGAAGAGCAAGATCATGCTTGGAAACAAGTGTGTAAATCATCTTTTTTTTTTTTTTATTTTACAAATGTAGCTTTTTGCATATTTTTTTTATGGTTTCCTTTTTTGATCATAATTGTTCAAAAGACACATTGAGAATTTTTTACCAGCAAAGTCTCTTTATTTAAAACTGGGTCTAAGTGTCTGATGTTGCCTCTTTTCTGTTAAGCAACAAGACACTTCATTTACCTGGTTGAACAATGAAAATTCGTATATGCAGGAAAAGAAATGCATTTCAAAAAGACAATATAATTATCTGCCTGGCATGTTTCTGAACAACCGTGTGTTTGTTTCTTTCTAAGAATAAAGAATTGCTCCTACAATTGTTAATCAAAATACAAGTTTTGAAATATCCTGCAGGATTCATCCAGCTGTAGGTACAAACTCTATCGTCTACTTACACATGACAATTGATAGTCATCTGTCACGAAATAGCTCTCCTTATTGTTCCTAAAATTAATACCAAGTAATCTACAGAAACGTCATACTTGGTAATACTGAAAATGCAGAGTAACCTAAGCAGGCAGAATGTAACTAACTACACTGAAATCCCAAATCTCTTTGCCAGCTCCAGAATTATGAAAAGATAGCAGTAGACTTTTTGTGATCATAAGTGATTCTATTATCTCATCAGAGAATTGCTGCTGAGATTTTTTTGGCCCCACGTGTGGAATGACTGAGAAAAAGCATTCTCTGAGTCCTCACCATCTCCCCTTAGTCCCCACGGTTTCTCCTGGAGTCATTTGCTGCTTACTTTGTGAAAGTCCCTGGGCATGAATCACGAATCTCAACAATCTCTAGAGCTTCAGTCATTTTCCTCACTGGAGCTGCATTTTAGTGGTTAACATGGCTTCATTTTTCTCTTCCATGTGCCCATTGTGTCAGTGTACAGACTAGGTGCCATTACAGTAAAAGGCACTTGGTTCCAAACAAATTAAATATCATCCATAAGCACAGGGGCTAGAATAGAGGTAACAAGAGATCTATTATTTGAATTGTGCTGATTGTCTAATATTTGCATTTGCAGTGATTTTGAAAACTAAGGTGGCTCTCCATCTGCCTGTCTGCCTCTGCTAGAGCTCCCTCCTAACTTCAGGTGAAAACCAACCCTATCCTAGCTGAACCAGGACACATATGTGTGATATTTCCCAGGTTTGTATTTTGGAAACCTTTGAAATGAAGCAAAAAAACCTTCAAATTTTTATGCATGACAGCATAATTGCATTGTCTGTATGCAGTTATAATATACATGTGTAATATATGTGTGACGAACTCTCCCGGACCACAAATAAAAATGCTAATAAGGCTTAGATTTTTCTCCATTTAACCTTTTTGCTCTTACACTGTTGTTGCTTCCTCTATTTCCCACTCACCACACCACATCACAGGCTTTGATGTCCTTAGCTGGAAAGGGTTTTGGCACCACTTATTGAAATTCAGATTGATTTACACCACCAATTTCATTGGAATTACGCTTAGAATTACTCTAACCCACTAGTTTTAGATAGTGCTTTTGTAGGAATTCTGCAGCTGGGGAAATATGTCTGTGTCCAGTTACGAATTTCATTTGAGTTAGGGAAGATTGTTTTAGATGCTGCAACTACTGTGAATTAAATTATCATTGAGCATGAAACTGGCAGGTCTCAAAGTCCTGTTTCTGGAGTGGTGCTCATGAGCCTCAAGCTATGCTAATGTGACAATGGGTAATACCACTAGTTATGTTAACTGTTGCTGCCCATCCTTGCCCACTCATCCACAGAAGGAGCTAGGGAAAGCAAACTATTGCAGTGTAGAGAGAAAAATGAGGTTGCAATAGGCTTTAAAAATGGCATGTGCTCTTCAGCTACAGGTACTGAACTCCTACCAGTGCTGGAGAGTGAACAGAAAAGAGACCTTTGCCACAGGATGTTGTCATTATTATTATTAGGAAAGAAGGCAGAATTGCTCTTAAAGTTTTTCTTTATCCCCCCTAAATCCTATTTGTAACTCTCTTCAAAGATTCTAGGAGCAGTATGATAGATATGTGTGAAGATATGTGGATGTTATCCTCCATTTAAGAAATCATTCTCTTCATTATATGATTGTCACACAGTCCTTAAAGAAAGTAACTAGGAGAAACAGTCAATTCTGGTTCCCTCCTGTTAGAGGTAGCTATCTGAGTAACCAATTTGGGAAGCTGAGGTCAGTGAGTCTTCCTGAAGGGCAACTAGGGCATAGATGCCCCAAAGACAGGAGTAGAGTCAGAAACAGGAACTGCATTGGTAAGTTTGATTTGATGGTCCTCAGTTAGCTCCAGGGAATTTATTAGACTAGTAGCTTTTGGGTTCCTGTTCTTTATCCTACAGTTCTCAGATCCTATCTCAGTGCCACTGGTAGGAGCACTGGTAAAGCTTGCCAAGTTTCTTTGTGAGTAACTCCCAGATACCAAGTCAAGTGAGATTGCTGATGAGTGACTTGCAAAATCCTAATCTGATCTCTGACACTAACAGCCTGTGTGGCTTTAGGCAAGTTTCAACAGCTTTCTCCTCCTGCCTTCCCATGGCTAAAGTGTTTATTTGTCTGTTTTGCCAAGTTTTTAGGAAGAATTCATTATTCAGCACTTTCATAATACATAATGCTTTCCTTTCTGGTGCAGGGAGACGGAATATATCAGGCCACTGATATCAGTGAGGGTGTTTGAGTAAAAATAATTATTTGTTGCCTCATTGCAAAATCTACTCACTCTGTCTTCCTGTGAGCTAATCTGAGCTGCTTAAGGTTCTAATCCTCTTGTCTAAATTTGTGTTATAATTAGTGGTGGGGTAGTTACCTTTATGGAATAACAAAACATGCTGAATTAATCATTTCTACTAGGATTATTGAACTAAACTCTTAATACTAATTAAAATCTTAGACACCTGCCAATCTTGAGCATTTTTAGAATCTTGGAAGATGAAGGCACTTTGTGCCTAGGATCATTTTAGGTTTTATAACATGTCAAACACTAAAGAAACAAATCAATGCCATGCAAACAAGAAAAAATTGTCAACAGAAACGATATCAGAAACTGTTGCTGAGCACAAGATAATAATTTAAAAGTAATATCTCCTCTTGAAAAACAAAAAGAAGATAATAATTGGGGTATCATCTGGGCTGTAAAATCTATCTCATAGCTGTCACAGGTGCTAGCCTTTTAGTTTAGTGGGAATGAAAGAACATGGCACCCTAAATGTCCATCACCAAGCACTACTCATCATATATCACAGAGCATTCGATAAGCACAGACCAAACCCCCAAAGTATGACTTGGGTGATCAAAGATACCACCTGTTCCTTAATTCCTGCAATAACAGAGAATTTGTGTGATGAAACTGCCCAGATGTAGCAGGAGAACAGGATACATATTTATGCACAAGTGTTAAATCATGAAACCTGCCATTTATAACAAAAATGTTGGCTGGTCTAGGAATGAAAGCTCTGCTGGTAGACTACTGCAGGCTTGCACGCTAGAACCCACCAATTTTGAAACACTGGAATGGACAAGGCAGATGTTAACCACATATACAGCATCAAAAAGCAACATCCGAAATCCTTAAACCAGTAAAAATGACCAAGAAATCAGGCAATCAGATGCAGCAAACAGAAATTTTAAGGGATACATAGGTAATAAACTGTATGAACTTATGAATATGCAGGTTAATAATTTAGGAATTTATATGGCTAGATATTAAGAACCTTTTGTCTCTATACTGTCATTACAGCTTCAGAAGTAACTGCATAATATAAAGAATATTGAGAACAAAAGAGACACAAGGCACAGAGAGTGGAAGGTGTGATATTAATGCTGCTGCAAGGGCAGCAAGGAAAGGGGATTACTCCTTGTTTCCAAAAATAGCCTAGAAACACATTTCTCCTCTAAATAAGAAGGAAAAGGCAAACCCAGGTATTAGTAAAACAGCTATTATAAATGGAGTAAATGGGTAAAGGAACTGATTCTCTTTTGATTCCTTCACTCTGCAGGCAATTCAAAACCAGATGTATGAAGATATTAGGATAATTCACAAGATATTGAGCAGTCTTTCAATGTGGCAGCATTCAGATCGCTTTACTGAAAAAGGGTTTGTTTTTTTTTTAAGAAATACTTCTGACAGCTTTTTCTAGCTGTGATGCCCTAAAGTACAGTCCTTTAGACAGACACAAATCAATTTTATGTCCACATTTCTGTAGGAATAATTAAGCACCCTCAAAGCTAACAGGTGACAGAAAAGATCTGCCTACAGTAGAAAATGGCTATCCGTTTTCTGCAGCTCTTTAAAAGTGCTAATTAAATTGTGCAGCACAGAATTAAAATTCATAGAATCATAGAAACTGGAGATAGAAAAGAGCTGCTAAGGTCATTTCTGTCCATGCCCTTCCTTCTGCCAAATGCTTTGTCCAGCACTTTGCAGCCAATTTGAAATGCTCTCTACTTACCTAGTGCTTTTAAGAGACCTGCGTTTGATTTATGCACAATAGAAAGTGATACCTTTTCTCTAGAGATGGACAATTTGCTTCATTCAAACAGTTGTGTAATCAATTTCATTTACCAATTACAGCTCTGCGTTAATACACAGCTACCAGGGCACTTGGGAAAGCAGAAAGTTAATGAGATTGAGGATGGGATCAGAAAGGTCTCCTGAATGCCTTGTTTTCCCTTGACAGTCTAGTAAATCTTTAGTTAGCTGAGTGCTTCTGAAGGGGGAAGCAGGTTTAGAGGATTCACCCGAGGCATATCACCACTCATCTAGCTGTGGATGAGATGGGTCTGCTGCTCTACAGGGGCAGATGAGTTGGGTAGACAGAAATGAACAAACTGGTGAACCAGACTTACTGGAAGTTACTGTTTGTTCACTGGGAAGTACAGAGCACCTCACACCAGTGGAGCTGAGGTGATTATCAGTCCTCAGTTTCAGAGTGGGGTAAGTGCATTCTGAAAAAGAAACTTCCTTTTCCCATGGCAAAACTTCTGAATTTCACCTCTCTGTGGAAATAATCCTCTTCATAGCCAAAGCCTGCAAAATCTAAAGTAACTTTGCTCTTTCATAAGCTCCTCCCATACCCTCAAGGCTTGAGTCTTAAACAGTCTGTCTGAGGCCCCCATCATCCCTTCCAGGGCTTTTCAAAATGCTTCTCCCCAGGAACTGGAGAGTGTCTTGTCCAAAAACCTAAATGTTTATCAAGCATTTTTTTCAGATAGATATAAATCTTCCATTCAAGACACAATCCATAAATATGAAACTAGGCTTTCCCTGGGGATAAATTGCAACAGTCTACAGCTGAATTTCTTTTGAAATAACTGGCACTGCCTGCAGTCAGAAATAGGACATTGAAATAGGAGGGATACAAACACGATCTGATACAGACTTCCTAACCTGGCCAACCACTGCCCCCATAGAGCTTGTCTTGAATCTTGGCTTACAGTTGCTTGACAAGGGTCTTGTTTTTCAAATGGTTGTCCCAAGCCTAACCCTTATATGGCCTAAATTGACATTTCTGGTGACATACATCAGCGACAATCCTGTTGGAGCACCAGAGACCCTCTCCACCTCCTGCTGACTGCCTCGCAGCAGTCCAAAAACCACCTCTGAGTAATGGGCACTCAGAGCTGGACCATGTTAGCTGTGGCAGCAGGGCAGCACTGCTGCACTAAACACTGGGCCACGGGTTTCGCAGCAGTCCAAAAACCACCTCTGAGCAATGGGCACTCAGAGCTGGACCACGTTAGCTGTGGCAGCAGGGCAGCACTCTGCTGCACTAAACACTGGGCCATGGGTATGGCTGTGTGCTGCCCTGCTGCTGGTACACTGCTCGCAGGACTGAACCAGCTTCCCCTCCCAGTGGGGTGTGGTGACATCTACATGCAGCAGCACACTCAGCACCAACACTGGTATTTCTCTATGTCTCCTGCACACCAGCAGGTCTTCAAAGGTGTCTCATGGGCTGTTGTGTTTCCTTTCAGTAGCAGGAAGATTTCACATCACCCCTCAGGTGGTTAAAAACTGATGATTCTGGAAATCCAGCCTGTTGGCAGTCTCGTTTTCAATGCACTTTCTATTGGGTCCAAATCGCCGAAACCTGGGTCCATTCTTCATCAGTATGTGAACTGATACTGCACAAAAAATAAAAAGGGGGTACAGCTGAATAAATACACATTTCAGGAAAGATCTAACTATAATTAGATATGAACTTCAACCTCATGAAGTTCAACAAGGCCAAATACACAGTCCTGCACCTGGATTAGGGCAATCCCAAGTACAAATACCACCTGGGTGGAGTATAAGTTTCAGAATAGCCTGAGGAGAAAAACTTGGGAGTGCTGGTTGACAAAAAGCTCAACATGGGCCAACAATGTGCAAATGCATCCCAAAAAGCCAACCGTATCCTGGGCTGAGTAAAAAGAACTGTGGCCAGCAGGTTGAGGGAGGTGACGCTCCCCCTCTACTCTGCCCTGGTGAGACCTCACCTGGAGTTCTGCATCCAGTTCTGGAGCCCCTGTTACAAGAAGGACATGGACCTGTTGGAGCAGGTCCAGAGCAGGGCTATGAAAATGATCAGGGGGCTGGAGCACCTATCCTACAAGGGCAGGCTGAAAGAGTTGAGGTTGTTCGGCCTGAAGAAGAGAAGGCTCCGGAGAAACTTTATTGCCTGTTTCAAATATCTGAAAGGACCTACAAGAAAGCTGGGGAGGGACTTTTTACAATGACTTGTAGTGAGAGGATGAAGGGTAATTCCTTCAAACTGGAAGAGGGTAGATTTCACCGGTTTGTGACAACAACTTAAGTTCAACATATCATTTTCTCACGTATCATACCTAATCTCTGGTATCTTAGCAGAATTTCTATTTTAAATTTACTTCCTTTTGTTTATGTTGATTCAAGGCTGCTTCAAAATATGAAAGAATAAAAACTTTACTGTGGGTTTATGGTAGAAAAAAGCATGTAAACTCTTTAAGGCAATTTCAATGAAGACAGTAAATTGCTGCCAAAGATGCTCACATGAAAATATGTTTCTATTCATATCTCAGAACACACACAGAAGTCTTCTGAGGTAAAAATAAATCCATTTCCTATAGGAGCACCTGTCATGGCTTAGACCCAGCCAGGAGCTGAGCGCCACATGGCCCCTCGTTCACCCTCCTTTCCCCCTCCCAGAACAAAAAGGAGAAAAGGGAGAAAAAATACAAAACCCCATGATTTGAGATAAGGAGAATTTAATACAGCGACGCAAAAGGAGCAATGAACAACAGTAATAAGTACATAGCAAGTGATATAGAGAAACAGACCACGGTAGCTCCAAATGTCAACAGCGGTGTTATGACCCTTGACCCCCTCCCAAAACACAAGCCCCCATATTGAAGGTATGACATCAGCATAGTATCAAATAAGCTATAGGCTGCTTTAGGTTGCCTATCCCAGATACATCTTCCTCCCAGCTTCTGGTGAAAGTTAACCCTATCCTGGCCAAACCAGAACAGCACCTCAAACTCCACCATGACCGTGCTCATTATTTTGAGTTGCAGCAGACTGACAAGTAATTATTACTTCTATCACGCTGCATCTTCATACAAAGCTCAGATTCACTCCTGGGTCTCAGGACTGTTTTGACTCTAGAGAAGCTGGAAGTAAAGGCTTCTGTTTAGGGGTCAATGGCAGATGGGAACATTTTGTGTTACATGTACTTCTTGCCCTAATGGGCCTGATCCAAGTCTGAGTCCTTCTCAGCTTTACTCAAAACAATATTGCAGAAACAGTGCAACTTTTAAGAAGTATAAGTATCCTTCATGCCTGGTCGATAGCTTTTGTATGGCTTTTAACTTTATCCAATCTGAAAAGAAAATAATGTCCTATGGGTAACTGTAGGAGTTCTTGTCTTTAATTGCTACGAAAGCTGTGTTAGCTGCAGGACATGCTGTTGGAGAAGGTGTGAGCATGGCCACTGACTTTATACTGACCACCTACTTTGGGTTTATTTGGTGTCTAAGAATGTCACTCTGCCACTCTCTCCTTCTGATTTAAGAAAGGGGAAGAACACTTTGGGAAACCTCTAGCTCAGTGTTGTTCTTGGATTTTTTCTGTCAATTTTAAATAAAATTCCTCCGTGGCAGTCTCTTTGCAATTTGAAAGAAGATTATTTGGCATGCAGAAAAGTTTGTTTACTGCCTGAAGTCTAGCCAGATTCAGCTTAAGGGCTGACTTGGATATTTTAGAAGGATTTAGGGGGTGCATTTTGTTTTTTGTTCTTTCAAAGAAATGATTACACATTTATTCCACAGCTTAGAGAATGTAGTCTAAATTCTAAAACTGGCTACACAACAGCAGGTACCTCAGTCCCTCATGAGAAGTCTCAAGCAGACAGGGAACACGCAAGGCTGTGAGTGAGTACAACTGCAGCTCTGAGAGGGAGCTGGTGAAAGCAGCACCACCCTGATGTTTGCTGTGAGGACTGTGACTCAGATGCACATCTGACTCACGGTTGCTCCCTCCCTTTCCTCTGGCTACAGAAGCTACTGATGTTCTGCTGGTTCCTTGGAGATGTAAATTATAATATTCCCTCTGTGCTGCAGAAGCCAAAGAAACAAAAGATTCCTTCTCATCACTGTCCATTTGGGCTTGCTCTGAACAGTCTGATCAGGGATGAAAAGAAGCATCATGACTAATATCAAACTGAGCTCTAGAATCAGAAGCAAGTCAGTGCAGGTTCCCTCTGCAGTCAGGGGAGGAGAACAGGTTCCTCAAGGGCATGATTCAAGGCAGGAGACTATACTAGAAGGTAAGAGTTTGTGTGGGAGTGGATATGTCTTACAATGGACATTAAAATGGACAGTCACAGCACATTCTGTCTAGTAGTGGTTGAATCTTGTATGTCAGTAATAATTGAAATCATCTAAGGATCAGTAGAGGCAAGCAGCAACTCCTGCATATTCAGACAAGATTTAATTGCTTAGAGGAACATCCTGATTAGAGTCAACAAATCAATATACAACAACATAGCTTAAATCTAAGATAAGGCACTGCCTACTGAAAGATGCAGTCTCTGTTAGCACATTGGCAAATTCTCCCATTTAATGAGGTTTGGAAAAAAATACCAGACATTTTTTCACTGTTGAAAATTCCTAGGAAGGCAGGGAGTCCTTCCTTCTGGTCCTTCCCTAGCTTCCACTGGTCTTCCCACTTCTACAACTTTGTATTTAAGTCTTCAGTCATCTCTTTCTTTTCATGAAGATATATGCCTGTGTTCTTTATTGATATATCTGCAAAAACAAACCACCTAAGTTATTAATTACAATATAAAGGTTGGGTTGTTTTTTTTTAAAAAATAAGACACGATTCTTTCTTTTAGTGGCTTCTCTTGAATTACAGAAGATGTCTTTGACAGCCACATGTTTTACCATTTTTTCCTGGTTTGCTGAGCCTGGGATTGTAGTTTCATCCTACATCTTCCTCCACTTTCTGGAATACTTTTTTGAATTATGGAGTTGTCCTGTGAGATCCTGCTGGTTCACCAGCCTAGTAGTATCATTTCTTAGTCTGGTAATCAACAATGAATAATTCAAATTGTTATCTTTCAATACTGCTTAGAATAACAAAAGTCCATTTATAGACATCCCAGAATCAATGGGAGATGGATTTCTTCTGTTGCCTGGTAGATTAGTAATCATATCCAATTAATTTTCTGAGATACTAATTTTTAGTTCTTTGGCCACTAGCAGACTAAGTTTCTTTCAGCAACTGAGTACAAAAACATCATGATTTCCTCATCACTGAAGTTTTCCTGACACATGATAATAACTTCTGAAATGAAATCTCATGACAGTGGTTAATGACAGCCTTACTGCATGAATAAATTACAGTATCTGAAGCATCCCTTAGCTTGCACAATTCTTTGCTACTGCAGTGCTTAAACATGGCCTGGTCTCACTCAGGAAATAGGAAAGTGAGATTCAGAATTACAAAGTGAGACAAATTTCATGTACACACAAATTTACATCAATTCTAAGATTATATGTTTAATGCAAGCCACTAATTGTCTCTGAGGAATTTTGTAGAGGTTGGCAGTGATACTGAGAACTTGGTAAAAAAATAAGAGAGCAGGAACCAAGTTAAAGAATGAACTAGATCTGATTTACTAGTCATACCAAAAGTGAAGAAGAATAAATTAAACATAATAGACAACAAACATGTTTTCTGCAGATGCATATTCCTCCAGACTTAAGGATAAATGTCACCCTTATTTACAACCACAAAGAGGTGATGTTTCACAGCCTGTAATTAAGAAAAGGTTATCTTTTCCAAGCTTTCTATGATTCTATATTCATGGCCCTGATTGTTCCTATTTATTTATTCACCAGCTGCTAAATACTTGAAAAAGTTATTTTCCTGTGTGCTATCTGAGCCCCAGTTTTAACAAGAAAAAAGGTTGGCCTCAAGTCAAAGCTTTCTAATGTGAGCCAGGGTTTTACAACTCAACTTGATCATCCAGTGAAAAAAGTGACTCATCTTCTAAACCACAAAAAGAAGTTCTGATCTGATTTGGATGGTCCTGATCCATTTCTGTCGCTAAATTTTTTCCAGTTTATATCTCAATGTAAAGGAGATAATTTATGTGCATCAATAAAGTTCAGAAGTGCTCTGAAAGGCAACAGAACACAGAATGGGAAGAGCTGAAATCACTATAGTGACAAGGTGTAGCCTTAGCACTGTAAGACAAAACACATTTTGTTTTCTCTGATGCTTATTGTTTCAGTTGAGGACCTTAGTGCTTTAGAGCTTCCCCAACATGTGGAAAACTCAAGTTCAATTTCATCATTTGCCTTACAGGATTTGACCCTTATCTGTGGCTTCCCAGAAGAGTATCTTAATCATCCAGCTGCGTACAGCTTTTCAAAGACAAGGAAAGCATTTCTCAAGGACAAGGAAAACACCATTGGCAAAGCTATGCCAGTTTGTAGCAAAGAACTCAAGATTCACTGAGTCCAGAGAGGTATCTACATATGCAGAGTATCACTTTTTACTATGTTTGTCTGTTTACTGATTATATTTAACACTAAATAAAACGTGTAAGGAGAAATCTATCAGCTAGCAGGGGAACTGGGTATGATCTCACATCACAGCACTGAAATCCTTGTAGATATATTGTCTGAGAATCTAGCGAACGTAAAACTACTGTGGTTCCCATTTGCAAGAGTTAATGCACCTGCCTATAAGATCCTTCAGTGCTGACTGTAGTAGCCTCCAAGCTTTCTGTAAAGGCAATCCACTCTCTCTGTTTTACCTCCTTATCTTGAAATCAACATTCTGTGTAGAGATGTAGAGAGAAGAAATACAGAATTGTAAAGCATTCAGATACTACAGTAACAAAACTGTCTAAATATTGAGTATTTTCAAAGATTGAGTATTTTCACTGGAGCTTAATAAGTAATTCATACTGCAATTTACACAGCAAGGTTGCCCTCAACTTCTGTCTGCAAATTTTCTGCAGACCATCGGAGTTTTACTTGAATTCGACAGAGATGTTCATCTAGGCACAAAGATGACAATATGTCATTATAAGCTTGACTCCCATTTACTGTTGCCCTTTCCATAATGAATTAAATAGATTTTCCTTCACTATAATTAGGTTAAAAATTTCCCTGTGATATAGCAGTTCTGCCCTACCAAAAAGCATAGTCTTCTGAACAGGAAAACATACATCATCTCTCACTGCACTGATAGTTTTCCAGACTATGCAATTTCTCAAGAAAAAAAGGGTTCATGTCACAGTGACTGCAAAAATGTTGCACTGTTATTAAGTGCTATTTCCTCAAAATGTTCTCAGATTCCTCTAGTGGAAGTAAACAGACGTTTGTCATGATGACTCTCATACAATTTTTTAATAAACTTTGAATGTTGCAGATATCTCATGGCATTCAAATGCTGTGTGAATCTGCTGTCCAGGAACTGCAAGTGTTTCACCCTGCTCTAGCATGAAGACACAGTTGTTGGTGCATGCAGAAGAAGGGAGCATACTGAATCTTAGAAGAAAATATTCATTGCAACAAAGCATGATTTCAGATTCCTATTTATTTAAAAATTTGCAGGTTACCAGGCACTCTTCTAGTGCTAAACAGGACAGGGGAATCATTAAAGCCTTAGAGTTGGCAGGAAATGGCATTAACAGTGTTTGAACATCTAAAAAGTCTGTGTAGTTTAGATACACAGCTTTGTAGGGTGCAGCAACTATTGTAGGCCTTTATTTATTTATTTATTTAATGGTAAAATAAAATATATTGCCAGCATGAATTTGTATTTATTTACCTTATTTCTTTGCCTTTTACACTCAACCGTCTGTAGCATTTTTCACTGCCAAAGTCTTGCTTTTTCCAGACTGCTGGAATTTGTGCTCCATCTTTAAATGATTAGACGTGTTTATATGGGACTGGAGAGGACTTATGCTTGGACATAGCAACACAGTAAAACACAGTAAAATCTTGACTATAGTCATATACAAACATGACCCTCAGATTTTCCTTTTAGTCTTATTACATACAAGCAGTAAATGAGCAAAAGGGATTTCCTGGGGAAAAAAGTAATCACTGACATTCAAAATTAAGAAGAATATCTAGCAAGTGTAGGGAGGAACTCACACTATCCCACCCCATTACAAAGTTTGCTCTGCTTACAGATTATTCTTTTTTATTAAATAAATCAGTAGTTACTGACCTTCCAGGAAAGTGATCCTGTTTCTCCTGAACCACTGTGATGGGCCTAATACAATGACTTGGATGGATGATGCATAGGGCTCGGTTCTGAAGTCAGCTGAATCTGAAGGTGGCAAGCAGTAAAAGCAGAACCAAAGATATGATAACAACATAGTCTTTGGCCTCTTAGAAAGCAGAAAATGTCACCTCAGGCACTCTTGTGTGATTTAGTAAAGATAAACATAGAAAACAAGACTCTCCTTCGGGCGCTGAGAGTTTAGAGAAAGATTGAGGTTTAAAATTTACTACGGTTGATAGGTGACCAAGCCAAAAACTCAGCTGCTAAGTTGAGTGTTTCCAGAGCTAAACCTGGGGATTTTCGAGCTAATTGAAGCTCTGTTTAACAAACATCTCTTGGAAGCTCTGCGTAGGGTCTCCAAGCCAGAGCAGCTGTACATTTGTGACTGATTTCGAAAGAGGGGGGTGGGGGAGAAGGAGAGATGAAGGAGTTAGGACAGGTATTGCAGCTGCTCCTCATTAACCTCACCAAACAGCAAATGGGAAAGCTACAAATGAGTACATTCCAGCAGAAATTCAAAGTGGAAGTGATAATAGGAAGGCTAGACTGACAGGTTCTGGCAAGTTGGGAGGGCCTTGCTAGAAAAGCACTGGCGGCTACAGACCTCAAAGCTAAGGGACTTACTTCTTTCCTGCTTCCCTCCCCCCTCCCATTTCCTCTCCACAAGAGCAGTTATTTTATTTCATCTATGAGAAACTGATTGCTGGGTTAAAGTCACTTCCCTTGCACAGAGGTACAAAGGAGAAGGGACAGGCAGCATCAAGTACTAGGAGAAAAGCTGAGAAACTAAGTAACCTAAGGGGGAAAAAAAAAATGGTTTCCAGTGGGAAAAAAGGATTATGTGATTAAAAGAAAAAGACAGCAGAGCAGTAATTGAAGTTTAGATTCATTCTGGAGGAGATGGCAGGCACTGCAGTGGGGAATCACAGATCCCCAGTGGCGTGTTTTAGTGTGTAGATTACTGGAAATAGAGGAACTTCCACTGTGGCTCAAGTCAAGGGTAGAAAATGCTGCTTTTGCTCTGCACTGTGGGCAAGTCCATATACTCTTAAACAGTGGCATATCAGGAAGACCATTCAGGTACAAGGGACATAGCTGGAGAGAAATATGTTCAGGTGTTACAGTAAAGCTCATACAAGAGCAGACAATATGCTTGAATCTCATTTAAACAACATTCACTTTATATCACTCTGTGTTTCCCTGCAAAATGCTTTGTGCCTACAAATGCAACTCTTTACAGATCTGTAGGTTTCTTCTTTAACCTACTGGACGCAAAGAATAGAGTGGGTCAATCGTGTTGTGCTGCAGAACCTGGGAGCTGTCACCAGGGAAGAAGCAGTCCCCAACCAGAGGAACATCTTTGACTGAATTTCCAAGAGGACTCAATGTTATTTCAGTAAGTTCTCTTCCTGCAGGCAGAGTACATGCAGGTACATCTACAGTACTTTATTTCCTAGCTCCTCACCACACTGCCTTCCCTGCTTCTTGAAAGCTTTCTTTTAAGCTTGTTGAGGTCTTAAAATGCCTTGCAGTACCTGAAAGCTTTTCCTCAGGGTTCTCCTAGCCCCAGATCAGCCTGCACGGTTGAAAGGCATGCTTCTCAAGCTTGATGAAATGGGAAATACACTTTGGGTTTGCAATAAAATGAAAGTGTTTCCTGTTCCTGCCTGTAAACATTCCATAGGAAATTGAGGCAGTTTTCACTGGAGACAAGGAAACTACCACCAACCACAAAAAGTTGCTTTTACTGTGAAAAATGGCAAACTTCTCCTCACAGCAAACACACTGAAATGTACACTTTCCAAGGGTTGGAATTACACCCTTTTCTCAGAGAACAGCTGCATGTGCTGACGGGAGTGGTAAAGTTTTGGCCTGGATCCAATTTGATAATACAGAAAGATGCAAGGGAGGTTTTGTTGGTTTTATTTATTTATTTATTTTCTTTGAATATAAATTCTTCCAAAACAAAATTCAGTCACTGGAATTCCAGCCTCAAAAGGTGCTGAGTATTCTGGCTGTCATCCAAAAGTGCACTTAAGCACATGCTTAACTCTGAGGACATCATTAGTCTTGCCCATTTCATTGGGGCTACTGACAGGCTTAAAGTTAAGCATGTGATTAAGTCCACTGCTGCAAGAATGCTTGGCCCTTTGTAGGATTAAGTACAGCTCTGTGTTACACAAATGATCTTTTGTTCGGTTGTGAATGACTAGGACAGGTAATGGAAGGAATAAACATCATTCTTTACAATAAATGTTCTGCTGATCACAGAGACCACGCACACAGTATTAACAGGAAACTGTCATCATCTCATTTTATTAGCTACATTTTAACAGTGCAAATGAGACGATTCCATTCTCTGAAGCGTGTCTCTTTTTACCTGAAATGCTTGGTTGGTTATGTTCCATGATAACTGTATAGCTGCATGTCACATTAGCAGTCAGCATTGTTAGCAGAACAGTGATTTCATGGACCCATGTGCACCTCCAATACTATGCAGTTCCAGACCTGCAGTCCCCAAAGTAGCCCTGAGCAACCTGCTGTGTGCCTGGTGCAGCACAGTACCACACAGAGGCATTAACCTGAGGGTCAAACTGATCCTTCTAATGTGATGGTCATTTCCCAGGTTTGAACTTCATTCATTCCCACCACAGTGTTTCCCCTGATGGTGCTGTGTAGTCGTGATGGACTGGGCCAGGTCATCTAGCCATGTCTCTGGCAGAGAGCAGTGGATGCTCAGGTAAAGAGTGAGAAATAGGCAAGAATGCATTGATGGTATCTCAGATCATGGCAACCTCCGGCACAGGGTCTTCCTGAGCTAGAAGTACTGAACAACCCCAACTCCCTCAGCCTGTCCTCACAGGGCTGGAGCAGCTCTGCTCTGAGGACAGGCTGAGGGAGCTGGGGGTGTTCAGCCTGGAGATGAGGAGGCTCTGGGTGAACTTACAGAGACCTTCCAGTACCTGAGAGGGGTCTACAGGAAAGCAGGGGAGGGACTATTCACAAGGGCTTGCAGTGACAGGACGAGGGATAATGGCTTTAAGCTAGAAAAGGGGAGATTTAGGTTAGATGTTAGGAAAAAGTTCTTCAGGATGAGGGTGATAGATCCCTGGAATAGGTTGCCCAGACAGGTGGTGGAGGCCCCATCCCTGGGGAGATTCAAGATCAGGCTGGACGAAGCTCTGAGCAGCTTGATCTAGTTTGAGATGTCCTTGCTTATTGCAGGGGGGTTGGACTAGATGACCTTTGTAGGTCCTTTCCAGCCCAGACTTTCTATGATCCTATGATTCTGCTGACAGCTTGAAGCAATGAGGTTCACAGAATTTCTATAGAGAGCTGCTCTCTGCAGCATGGCCAATACAGTCAGCAAATGGTAGTGTGGCATTTTCCAAAGCAGGCCTGCATGATGCAGCAGAGGAAATGTTAGTGTTGACAGGCGTTTTTCTTTATAACATTCCCATTTTTGGTAACACAGGCAGAGTGGAAAAGTGGCTGTAGTAAATGGTAAAACATCAGAGAAAAAGGTAGTGGAAAGCATGGCGCTGAACTGTAATTTTTGAGGTCTGGAAACTGAGTCCCTGAACCATCCATGTTCATAATTAAAATGAAACATTCTTAAAACATAATTAAGAAAAAGAACTGAAGCTTAAATAAATCATCTTCCCCTATTTTCTTTTTATGTGTTTTTCCCTTCAAGATACTCTAAAACCTTAGCAGTTTCTCCTTTTTTTTTTTGGCTTTAGGTTTAAGGAGAGGACTGTTTTTTTATTTGGGTGGGTTTTGTTGTTGTTGTTGATTCTAACTACCTTTTTTACTTCTTTTATTTGAAAACTGCAATTACGGTTTTGAAAATTACTGTTCCCAAACATGGGAAAATGATAGAAAAATCAGCAGAATTCAGAAAACAAAGTATAATATCAGTGGACTAAATAGCTGTCAATTCCAGTGGAAGACTTTGGCAAGAACAATTTTTTGAAAAGCTGCATAATCAGATATGAAGTTGTTCAACACAGTCTTCAGATGAAAAAGGACTCCAACAGATCCTGAGAACATACTGTTATTTCCATGAGGTCTGATGCAATTCTTACCATGTCTGTAGGCAAAGTCTGGAGCTAATTTCTGCTCATGATTCACCAGAATTCAGCAGCCTGGAGGGCACAGGGAAAGGCACAGCGCATCTGTTTTGGCAGGTTAAAAGTGAATTTCTGGATACTAGAAATAAATTCCTTGTGATTCAGTCTCATCTTGCTTCCAAGGACCTGACATTTGACTAATTTTAATGAAGTGAACCTTGCAACACCTCTGTGAGATCAATATAAATATTATCCCAATTTACAGATTAAAGTTTTTATAACCCAGACAGAGATGAAGGCCTTGATTCAGGAAGTGTCCTACACAGACATGCATCTTTTCTTACATATGTTGGTGACAGCATTATGGGATATTTTTTTCTAAAATAATTATATCTGATTTAGAAGTCATTGTCCAGAGACATCAGCCCAGTTTGGGCCCTAGGAAATGATCAGATATTACCCATGGACAGCTCTGCAAACTGTTCCTCCTCATTCACAACCATCCAGAGTCCTCTGGAAGAAACTGAAAGAACAGTTCTGGAAGAGCACTGGTTTTTGGAATATCAAAATTTCTTCATTTCTAGAGTGAAGTGAAAGGAAACCAACAATTCAGAATTTCCCAGGTCCCATGATTCAGAAGAAAATGGAATCTCAGACCCATAAAGCTCTTTTCCTTCTGAAAATTCTTGATACTTCATCTTTTTTGTTGTTCTTGTTTGTAGTTTTATAATAATTTCGCAACAGAAAATGAAACCTTCCTTTCCAGAAAGTGAAAAAGCTTGAGCAGGAATCTGGAAAAAAATAAAGTAAAATAAACCCCTTACAATTACTATTGGTAGGGGGTTTTTTGTTTTCTTTTCATTTGTTATTTTTTTCTCATGGGAACAAAATTCTCCACTGATCCCAAAATATTTTGTCTCCAAATTTCTATTTCTTTCTTCTTTATACTCAGGGAAATGACAATGCATGAAGCATTTTTTCTTATACTTTGGCAGACTCAGAATTTTTAAAAAACCAGTTGGTTTGTTTAAGAAGTTTAATAAAACTTGTATGTCATTATCTAGTTGTTTAGAATATAATCGGGGTTGATATTAGAAAATAATAAGGGATGGCTAGAATTCATGTGGACATATCTTGGCCAATTGAAATGTCACCAACTCACCATCTGTAAACAGTGTCAATTTTTTCAACACGAATTTCAGCTCAAGCTAATTAAATTCCTCTCTGTGCTTTGGCATGTGCTGAAGCAACAGTGAAGAGCTGACCAGATGAAAGCTGCACTGGGTTTGCAGTTAACCTCTGAATGCAAAGGTGCATTATGTGGAGTAGAAGAAATTCTGTACCAAAGTTTGTCTTCTTCTGGAGTATCTGCATTTCATTTTAAGATAATTTCCAGATTCAGGCAAACTTGGACAACAGATGACTGAATTTGCAGTGAGGTTGTTACTATGCTGTCAGCAGTTGGACAGGTAACAGCACTGCTGTCACCACAGTGGTGACAGTAGCATCCAAACTTATAAACCTTAAATTATAATCCACGTGGATGGACACAAAGTGAGATGTGGCAAAGAACACCTTCTGATAGTGGCAGCCCAGCTGTGAAGAGTCATCTTCTTACTCCAGCAGATTACTGCCTAATTTCAAAAGTGAGTCAGGCTTGTAGTGAATGCAGATGGAGATGTCACTTCGTAGTCTGGACCAACTGAAGCTGGACAATTAAATCTGCACGCTGCAGATCTGATGACTCTCTTGAAGCACCAGTTTGGTTTGCTCATTTTCATGTGAGTGCTTGCACACGTGTATCTATCAATACACACAAAATATCAAGCAAGCATACATTGAGGTAAAAAAAACAGGAGGGGTGAAATCAGGGCCTTTTGATGCCTCTGCTTGTAACAAAAGTAAGATTCCCAGCTCAGACTGGAAAAAAAAAGATATATGTATAAAACAAACTAATTAATGTTCCCTGAAAGTTTTGGTGTAGAGAACTGCAATAGCAATGTTTAGATGATGAGAAAGATGGGACTATATGGTTGCAAAAGTACTACAAGACAAGAGAAGAAGGAGAAGGAAGAGCTGATTAAGGGTCCCAGGTAAACCACAAAACAAATCATAAATTGTAACATCTTACAGAGGTGGGACACAATGCAGAAGCAGAAGATAGTTGATTTAACTCATGGATGCTCATTTGTAGCAGATGTGAAATCTGAAATGCCTTTTTATGTTTTTCAGATAAGAACATATCCTGTTCATTCCCTGAAAATCAAGTCTATTTGCAAGAGTCTAATTTCCATTTCCACTGGTTTAATGTAATATTTTGAGCACTTAAAATAAGAAAAAAAGAAAGAAAAAAAAAAAACTTTTAAAAAAAAAAAAAAAAAAAAAAAAAAAACAGTGATGGTGGTGGTAGTGTCTCGTGTGAAAATTATTCTTCTTCATATAAAAAGATCTGCTTCCTGACCTGGTTAAATTATTGGATAGGACAGAAGTTAGCTCACTCTCATGACTCTGGGCAGGCAATTATCTTTTTCAAGCTCAGCACTTTAGCACATATTTAATTCAAGCTTTCATTGCTGTCTAAATATGTTGAATTCAACCACACGCAGAAGCACATTCTTCAGTTACAGTCTTGGATCTGTAATCTGGAAAAGAAAAGCAGTAAAAAAATCACTTTGTCATTGAAGTTAGTAGTTTTCATCCTGGTTATTCAGAATGGGGGACTGATCTGTGTAAGAAGCTGCCATTTTACATTGCATGTTTTCAGAGTAGAACCACATTTTATTACCTTCTAAATCTATTGCGTGAGACCAATTTAATGTCTGGCACATGCTGAGGATAAATCTGGCCCATTGCAATTTTTTTTTTCCCCAGCAAATCAAAATGTAGCATCCATTTTTATTCAGTTCTGGAAAAGCTGAGCAAATCAGTAAATTTTTTAAAGTTATTAAAGTTCTTTATAAGTGACATAAGCAACGTATAGGCAAATGAGGACCATAACCTATTAAATCTGGTGGAAGAAGAAGGGAAGGAGGACCTGCACAGTTATGGTGCTTGTCTTCCCAATTAACTGTTACATATGATGGAGCCTGGCTTTCCTGGAGATGGCTGAACACCTGCCTGCTGATGGGAAGTGGTAAATGAATTCCTTGTTTTGCTTTGCTTGCATGCACAGCTTTTGCTTTACCTGTTAAACTGTCTTTATCTTAACCCACGAATTTTCTCCCTTTTACCCTTCTGATTCTCCTGCCATCCCTCTATGGGGAAGTGAGCAACCAGCTGTATGGGCTTTAGTTGCTGGCTGAGGTTAAACCACAACAACCCAATTCTTTTATAGGCCAATCTTATGGACTAAAGGTTCATCAGTTACAAAATAATTCAAAACTTTCCGTCCCTGAAAGACATCACATGCAGGAATGTTAATTCCTAGTATAAGGTCTCGACATCAATGATAGTTTATCACAGAATGACTTCATTTCAGCAGTCATGGAAATATCATCATACTGTGGTTAAGATGGTCACTGATCAAACCAAGGCAAATTTCCCTGCTGACCTATTTTTCCTTCCCTTTACTCTCTGTAAATTAAGAGTATATATATTAAAGTTCAGAGAGCACATCTGATTAAAAGGAAGGTAACAGGGGAACTTGAAAGACTCCCTCTAATTTTGAAAAAGTTACAACTGTTTCATTTCATGTGAGTATGGAAAACCCTCAAAAAAAGACATACATCTGGTATCTGACAGCAGAATCTCAATCAAAGCAATTTTCTTCTCTAGTAAATGAATTAAAACTTTTGTTTACTATGCGACTGGAAAGACTGAAATCATATTCATCTCTGTGTTCCCCCAGTTGCCTCAAGCACATGAGCATGTATTCATTGTTGAGACCACATGGACTTGGAGATTGCACTGACCATTAAACACGTTGTGTAAGTCATGCTGCTCAAATGAGGTTTTCTTGCTTAAAACAAGACAAGATGTTGATCACAAATTGTTGTAGAAAGCTCCAGTAGAACCATGCCAAACAGAAGAATCAGTCATTGATAGACTTTAACTAAAGAGTTTGATCACAGTTAATCTGAGCTTTTAAACTGCATCTTTGTGGAAGTAATAGTCATCCCTGCGGTTGTGATAATGTCAGAGTTAGCTGAGATGAACTTTATGGGTAACTATCTATCAGAAGTTTTGAGCCAATAATTAATTCTTTCTGCATTTATCATAATAGCATTAATTAGGATACATTTTGTGGGCATTAGTGAAGCTCTCACAAGTATTTTCCAGATATTTGATCATAATTCAGCATTAGTCAGGGATGAGTTAATGGACAGCAAAAGCTTTATTCCCTTAAAAATCCTTTTGTGTTTTGTGAGCCCCATTGCTATTATATCATTTAATATACATTTTCATGACACTAATCATGTGGTATTGATTTAGATATTGCACATCACCATTGGGACTCCATTTTAATTCAGTATTAGTGTAGTATTAAAATGTAAAACAAAAGCATTAACGTCTTAAGTTAAAAGTCTGCCTAAAATATTTCCATTTGCTGAAATTCTGCTGCCCCCACTGAGTCAAGAAGTCCATCCAGATCTTGCTTAAGGGTCAAGACTTGAAAACAAATGTCGCAACAATGCTTTATATTTAGCAACCAAAAGTATTTCTGAAGTATTTAGAAAACCTAAAGTACAACAAATATCTTTACAAGAGCAAATGACCTTTACTTTGCTACCTAAAGTCAGAGGCATGCTTGATTTCAGTGGCTACAAAACTGACTCCAAAAAATTGGCCACCTGCATAAGTATCAAAATGGTGTTGTTCCACATCAAGGGGAGACTCTGGCTAAATTTAAACTTCTCTGTAGTGGACTTTTCTTCTACTTTCAAGCCACAAATATTTTTAACATGTTACCTTAGCCTTCTAAGCAACAGTAGCGCACAAGATGTGAACATGCAATATGCTGAATAATAGAGGTATACCCCAGGTTAATGTATTTTAAAACAGTCCAAATAGTACATCCAGAAAGTGCTCCACTAGTTCTTAAGCACCTATTGTTCATCTGAAGCACCCACATTTTGTTCCTGAAACAGAGAAAAGGAGGAAAGATGGTGGATATGGGGATAGAGAAGAAAAGAATATATAAAAATCAAAGAAAAATAGAAAAGAAAAGTTCATTTCTCTGTGTGTGACAAGGACAAGATTCTGCCCAGAATGTTTCCAGAGTTGTTTACAAAGACATCAGTTCTAGTAAAAATAATGAGTCCAGACCCTGGGCTCTGTCTTTCCTAGGACAGAGAGCTTAATCTAAGATTGCACAAGCAAATAATCCTGAGCAGAAAAAGAAATCGTGCAGCTGCTGGATGCCACAATGTTCTCCAGGTTCCCCCACTCCATCTGCCCATCTCCACCTCTTTACTCTCTCTGCTCGCAGTGATGTGAGGCATGGCTGTGCAAATTCAGACTCATAGTGGGACTGCATGGTGATCCTTTTGGCCTCTGGGCAGCAGTTCTCCACTTGTGCTTTCTGGCTGAGTAGCAACTGCTGAGGTCAGATAATACAGCACAGTGAGACCTCCCACCTCTGCTTTTCCAAATCTGCTGTCAGTAGTGCACAGCAAAGCCTAGGAAGCTGCAGAGCAATTGCTCACCTGAGTTAGTAGAAGTGTCTTAACATCTCCTGGGAACAGAATTGTTTTAGCTCTGCTCCACAGATCAATGAGAAGAAGCAAAATGAGTTATTACATGTGAGAGATGAGAAGAGATGGGAAAAAGAAGTGAGGAGAGGTAGAGAAGTGAGGACTCATCTGAATGTACCATTATTTTCCCAAAAATTTTTCCCTGTGTTCTTGTTTGTCAAGAAGGTTGAGATTTGTTGCAACCTTGTTAGACATTTGGCTTAGTTACCTTTCTTCACTGATGCTCTATTGTCTTGCTAGCACATTTTTATAATCCTGGTCTCATGAGTGATAATTTAGTCCAGGGAACATAAAAAAGTTAGAACTACAGAATATTTACAGAACCATAATTATTTTATGAAATTTTATGAAAGGCTAAAATATTTAGGAAAACTGACACAAGCTCTACAAAGCATTTCTTAGTTGCATCTCATCAAGGATGCAGACAACTTTAGAGCGTTGAATGCTCTATGATATTCATCACAACTGCAAAAATCTCAGATTCTATATTCTGAAAGTGTGTATATTTAAGATTTTAAGAGCATAAAAATACTGGTTCAAGTATTTTATAGCAATAGTCTCCACCACATTCTTCTTCAGATATGCTTATACTTTTAAACTCAAGTACTGTTTTTGTGTGCTTGCTGTTCCTGATGAAGCTAGCTTTGTTTGTTGGCTTGAAAATCTCCTGAGGTTTTTAGGTTAAATTTATGTATATGAGTTCAACATTACCATAAACAGTTCCATAATAATGTTGCATGAAAACTATGGTTTTAGACTGCATCATCTGGCCAGTGAAATCAACTCTATATTCTACTGCTGGACAGTGCCAAATCTACAGAAAGATACATATAAATCCTGACAAAATTCTGACACTTCAGGGCTGCTCCTGCAGTTTTGCAAGAGCAAATAATGATGAGCATTGATTAAACATAGATACCTCTTTGGTAGGTGCAGACTGCTCTGTTGCACAGAAGTTAACTATGGGAAACCTTTCTTAAACCTCTGGACAGGTGACCTGCAATGACAGTCTTTCATAAGTCAAGTCTGTGATGGGTATATACTTATGGGTATAGCCATAGAGCAAAAAAACAGGCACAGACATAAAACTCCAGGCATGCTTTAGCCTTTTGCTTAGACTATTATTACCCTACTATTATGGGAAATCCTGGTGTTCAAGGCCACATGATGAGCCATTGGTTCACTCTAATGGAGTGCTATGAGTTTCATCATGCTACACTTCACTACATCTGAGTCTTCTGCAGTCCTTTTTGGAGTCTTACCACCTGGCAAGAGGTTTACTCCAGGCGTCGGGACATCTTGAACAACATATTCATCAGGGGTTATGCTTCGAACATTAGAATTGAAAATAAGCCTTGCAATCCTCACTTAAGCACTGAACAAGGGCCTAACAGACACTGATTTTTGCTAGGGGTCTAAGGTTTCTTTTACCACAACCTCAGTATGTGCCAAGCTTTCTATTACATTGAGAATAGGGTGCCCAGCAGGTCGATGGATTCAGTGCTTCCTTCACCACCACAGCCAGCCACTAGCATGTAGGACTGGCTTCCTTGAGCTCTACTCTTTGATAAGTAGTTTAGCAGCAAAGATCTTGTACAACATTTGTTACTGATGAATTTCCAACCAAACCGTGTCTGTTTCTGTATTATGTTTTCTAAACATCTCAACCATAGTGTGGTTTAAACTGTGGAAACTGTTTCACATGGCAGTGGAGAACAGAGAAGCACATACTGTTCTGGTTGACAACATCTGGAAGCTCAGAGTAATATTACCTAAAGAGGAAACAGTTAAAACTTATTTATTGTTAGGCTTGAGGCACAATAACATCATGCTGGGTTTCCCAGAGCCACTAAATTTGTCCTTCAGCTGTTGTCAGTAGAAGCTAATTGAGGTGCCTCCTATCAGTTTTGGAAGGAGTCAGAGTCAGACCCTCCTAAATGGAGACAGACATCAGAGAATGAGGAAGAGGTGAGAAAAAACAGAAGTATTGGAAAACTAGTTATGCAAAGGATACTTGCTCCAGAGGAGCTAAGTCTTTAGACCTGTCTATAATATGCCACCAGTAGTTGTCTGAGACTCAACATGGCTAGTGACAGGCAACTTAGAAAATGAGATAGTTGTGTAGCTTGTGCACAGGGAATACAGAATGTAGTAGGTTTTCTTGCTACCTGTTGTGAGTTCTCTGTAGGCATCAAGTGTCTCTAGGTCAATGGGCGGGGATGTGTCAGGCATACAGTCCAAGAAACTGTGTTCACTTCATCTTCAACTAACCTTCCGGACTTCAGAGCAGAGGTGAACAACAACACAGTAAGTCTGTATCCTCGTTCTATCATCCCAGGCATATGACAGCTCAGAGCTGTGCTGTCAGTGTGCTCTGATCTGCAGGCTTGGTGTGTGGTAGCACAGGAGAGGTCTAACATCATGGCTTGGGTAAAAGAAAACTGCCTTAGGTTTGGCAATGAAGAAGCTTGTGGGCAGGTCCAGTGGTTTAGGCATTACAGCAAAGCCTGCATGCATGTACTATCTACCATGCCCCAAAAGTTTTCCTTACTGAAGAATTAGTTTGGGATTGACCTGAAATGATGCAATGATTTTGATGAAGCTTGTCTGAAAATCTTAATTGAAGTGTTTGGGTAGATATATCAACTCAAGTGCAGTAAGGATCTTTATTCTGTATGAGAATACTCATGTACCCATTTTGGATGTGAGGAACCTTTTAGGTAGAATTTAGGTAGTATTTCTTTGTTATTTTTCAGTGTTACCTAATGAAGCTTTTCATTTCCAGTACTTTGCTTTTGTTAGAACTATCTGTAATAAAAACATTTCCTTTGACTCATAACGATTTTTTTTCCTTTTGTTTCTCTAAGAAAATCTTTTTTAAAAAATCACTTAGGTTCAAGGCTAAATGCTTTGCTTGTTTCGACTAAGAACAGAAAAATTCATTATTTGCACAAAGTATTAACAGAGGCTAAGAACTTAATAGGACTCACAGAAGATTTAATCTCACAAACAGAAAAAGTAAGTTCCAAGTGCTTTGGAGGACTGGATCAGAACCCAAAAGATCTGGAAAAAACTAGGAAACCTGTCTGAAGTAAATAAAAAGAGTCTCAGTAAGCAAACCACGATACTCTTCAGCAAAAATGTGGGTTATATATACATTAAAAGCAGGGTGAGAGGTGTTTTCTTTTCTTCACAATAAGGTGTGGCCACAGATGGGATTGTAGAAGATCTACCACTCCTCTTTTTAAATGTCATTTCTCAAGACATCCAGAGTTACGCTGGTAGGGAATGAAAATAAACTGAAGGGTCCTGTTTGCACACAACCATGAACATAAGTCCTAACTGGGTCTTTCAGCCCTGTTTGTAGTTGTAAGTGTTGCACAATGAAATGAAGGTTCACTTCAAACCACCCACAACTGTAATTCCATCAACCAAAACTACCTTACAGGCAAATACAAGGTAATTTTTTCCGCTTTTCATGTCTGAAAAGTTCTCCCAGGGCTAGTGCTGCACATTATGTGCGGGATAATGTGAAATACATGCAGTCACTCTGAGACTTCTGTTGAGATCAGAAGGTATTTCCTCATTGGATAGTTCACAGGTATGAGGCAAGGGGCATCTGACCACTACAAGTAGTTCCAGGCAGGGTTGGTGGAGTAAGAATGAAACAAACCGTTTAGCCACCCTCCACCAATCTAAAAGAATTTCTTTTCCCATTATTTTTATTACTAACGTATTGTTGCCTCTGTTTCTGATTACTTTGTCTTCCTTTTATATCACTATAACAGTTGAAAGGGCTTTTAAAGCAAATATCAATAACCTTTATGCATTTTTAATCTCTCCTTTATGTGTTCAGAGAAGGGTAAAATGGCTGTGGTATAAATAAGAATGTCCAAAGTGTGAAATTAAACTCTGAGCTTGGAAAAGGAAAAAAAAAAAATCTCCCTTGTTTACGGCCTCCACAGGTGGAAAAGAATTGGTCAGGATATGAAACCTCTAGAGTTTGCACCAGGAATATATTGGAATGGGGGTGGAGAAAGGGTGCTGAATTATCCCTGAATTTTATCTGCTCTCCACTCCTTGGTTAAGCATTGCCAGGACTGTACTACAGCTGGGAGGTCTGGGCAAAAGTGTCCCCAGAGATTCATCCATGAGGTTCCTCACTGGGCAACAGGTGTTATTGCTGTTCAGCAACAGGAGGCTTCCTTAGTCCAGGCCACAAGACACAGACAGTCTGAAAATTTTCCTTTAATGAAAGCCCATAAAGAAATTTGAGTTAAAACTTAGAGGAAAATAAACCCTCTTAAAACTCAACGGCTTTCTCCCATACCGAGACCAGAGCTGCCAAGATTTTTGCCCATTAAAGCTTTTTATAGTCAGCTTCTAAACCCCTGAAAATAGGGCTTTCCAGTGGAAATACTGACAACAGCCATAACAAGAGCAGTGCAAATGAGGCTGCAATAACACTGCTGGGTCCCATAAAGGAGGAGGTGTTATGCAGGGGAAAGCATTCACCTGGAACTCATGTGTTTGGCATCACATCCAGCTCACTCTTCACACCCAATATTATTTTTTGGTATTTTGCACTCAGTGAAAAAAGAATAACTTTGGTTCCTGAGGATCTCTAAAAAATTTCTGTGCCTATTATCTTTGTGGCTTTCCTCAACTTTCCCAAAGACATTTGGCTCTTTTTTTTTTTTTTCTTTTTAATTATTATTTATTACACTGTATGAGAAATAATAGAGAGCAAATTGTAATTTTTTGAGCTGGAGGAAAAATTTAGATATTATAAAACCAGACAGATCTAAGCATATCAAAATGACACCTCAAGAAGTGAACATAATCTGTTGCAGAGCGCATGTTGGTATTGCTCAACTCTGAAGGGGGGAAGCAGAGAAGAGAACTAGAAAACACTCTGGATTTCAAAATATTGTTTGTTCCCATGATTAGCAACGATATAATACAGCATCAAGGATTTTGATCACTTAACATGAATAGAGCATGTTGACAGATGGAGAAACTCTGTACTGTGCTAATGCTTACCTCAGGCTAGTAGGGGAGGGAGAACTCACCTGACACTAGTGCAAATTATAGCCATCACTGTGGTCTGCGTGTGATATCAGTACCATTTAGCACGGGATTAGTCACAAAATAGCATTGAAGTCAAGCATTTAGAGAGATTAAGAAAGAGACTGGACACTTATATAATGAAGAGTATCATCTACAGTTACATCAGGAAGAAATGGGGGAAAGAAAAATACGCCCAGGAGTTACTGGAAGGAAAAACAAAGCCTTGTGAGTTAATCTCTCTTCCAAGTGAAATGTAAGGTAAGAACACCCCCGTTGGTCAACAATGTACAAATAATGGCTTCTTGCAAACAAGCTGCCTAGTGCAAGGCACAGCAAGAGAAAGAACATAGAGTTGACTGGACTAGTGATCTAATATGTGATACCATTCCTATGCCATGCACGCCAAACATTTCAGGGTGACAGTGTGGGTACAGACTTCAACACTCTTCTGGGAGGGAGGGTGGCAGTAGATGTAAATTCCCTCTATTGTTTTGATATGGTTAAACTCCTTGCTGGGGGAAGAGTTGACATCAATTGCTGTGGCATAATGCTATGCGCAGTGAGGTTTTGGCTTTGCACCTCCAGAGGAACGCAGCACACACCCATACAGGATGGGGTAGTGGGTAGATTTGAAAATGGGTTTGGTCCTGATGCTTTGCAAGAAGTCAAACAAAGGGCAGAAATGCACCTTTCAAAGCACATCTCATTAGGAGCTGGAAATCTCACAGTCCCAGCACTGGTCAGAGCAGCTTTAGAGGCTGTTGCCACCTATGACAGACCTCCCGCTGACTGCACAGTACTTGCAGTCCCATGGCACTTGAGGGTCATAGTCCTGCTTGGCTCCCAGTCACTTCCTCCATGGGGGGCTGTGCATTGGAGCAATACAGTGGTGCTTAACCTTCAGCATCTCAGCTTGAATGGCTCTCATCTCCTGACTAAAATGTCAGAGTCCACACTGGATAAAAACTGTTCTCTGGGCTTTTATGACAGAAACCTGTGGGGATGCTTTGGCATTACCATGAGACACCTTCAGGAGCTTTGATACCTCAGACAGAGTGTAGGAATGAACCTAGGTACAACAGTTTTTAATATTAGCTTACCATGAGACACCTTCAGGAGCTTTGGTACAACAGTTTTTAATATTAGTTCAAGAATATCTGCTTTTCTTGCCTTATTCCTAGTTAAGAAGAGATGTCCCTTTGCTATACTTGTGCATTTTTTCATTAATATAGACACAGAGGGACAGCATAGTAGCAGACCTCTACTTTTTTAATTGAAAGGAATGCTCCACTGCTGCCTCCCTGTCATTCCTGTAGGGGGTAGATGCATGTGGTGTCTAAAAGGTTCTTCACTTTTATTTTGACCTCATGTTTGGGAACTCATCCTTTTTGCAAAAATCCCTGAGAGCCACGGGAGTGTGGCTGAGAACAGGAGTTTAAGATCTTTCCTACAGTAGCCTTAACAAGCAAATCTCAGATTAAATTATTTTTTGGCTTTTGCCAAAGCATAACTTTGACACCCATGTTTCACACCCTTGCTGTATTCAGCTGCCATCATCACATGGAAAAGGAGTTATTTGGAGACCTAGTTTGGTGTGACCTGGGATACTAAAAAGGCAAAAACCCATTTTCAGACTGAGCAGTTACAAACTGAGCCAGGGTTATAACTCTATACAACACAAATAGGCACCACACACATTGCCTCTCTATGCTGAAAGTCCTGTGTAATGCACACAGTGATATTAGGTTTTATTTTTATGTATTTCTAAATTTCATTTTATTAAATGTCTTTTATTGTCAGATTTCTTTGCCAAAACAATGAACAGAATAGTTATTGTATTCATTCTCTCTCCTTTACAGAACAGTTAGTAGCTCATCTTTTGCAGGGCATTTTTGGGTATATTAGATTACAGTCTCAAGAAGTAACAGAGAATTTAAAGGAAAAGTTGAAGGAATTTAAGAATCACAAGACAACTAGAAAATTAACCACAAAATCAAGAAGATTAAGGCTGGAAGAAAAACAATTCCTTTAAGCTTTGTTTCCTTTTGTTTTTGGAGAATCCATCTTGGGAACTTAGGAACGTATACTTTACAAGGATACACAAAGAAAACACATTAACAACTCTCTTCTTGGTTTAACAAACACTTGTAAAAAGGTTCTAAGAAGCCTCATTAGAGCTATAACTAATAAGTGGAAAGTTTTCAGCATGCAAGGTTTTCCATGTAGGAATAAGGCACTGAAAAAAAAACCTTTTGTATTAAGTTTTTCTTCCACTTCACGTTGTTTTTATCCTTCAAATGTTACCTTGTAGTGTAAAGATTAGGGTCTCAACACTGTCTAAAATATGACATCTCCCTTTTTCCATTAATGTCCATTGTACATCTACAAGTGACTGACACTTCCAGCCTTCATAAAAATAAGTGCTGGTGCACATCTTTATGCTCATGCTTTCAGTGGAAAGGAAGACTTTATATCTAGAAATATGCCATAATGTAATTTAAGGTTAACAAGTTTTAAAGCCATAAACTGTGGAAATTGAAAGTCTGTATGGGAAGGATTATTTTCTATAAGCAACCCAGTGTAGTTTGTAAGATTTTTCTGTTTTAATGCACAGATGAATCAGAGGGGATCTTCCTGTCTCTATATAGATGTATATTTAGATTTGCCCACTTGAGACTCATTTTGAATTAATGGCAAGAAAAAGGCAATTCAGGGCATGATTGATTGTAAGGTTTTGATATCTCTCCCTGTGCACATTTCTCCAAATGAAAAAGTACATGCACACCAAATATTTATTTGGTGTTGAGATGCCAACATCTATGTTTGCACAGATTTTTAAGAGCAAATACTCATATTTGCATTTGTGATATCCAGAGCAAGAGTTAGAGTGCATAAACATATTTTCAACAAGTGCAAGTACACACAATGGCACCAGTGGCTGAAATCGTTTGGAAAACTAAAGTAGAACAGATAAAAAGAACTCTGTCCACAGTGCAGTTCAGAGGTGAAGATGTATCTCTTTACATACATCAGAGCTTCCCTAAAATTTATAGGGTCTGATATAGAGAGCAATGCAGCTGCAGCATTACCTGTGTCTACATGACCTGGATAAGACCTCCTGATGCTCTGGGTAAGCATGTAGTAGTTTAGTACTCACAGCAGCAACCATAACAGTAGGATTTTCAGCTATCTCATTTAGACCAAATTCAACTATGCCTGCAGCAGCTGCAATAGCACTTGTGGACTGCAAAGCCTGAATAGAAGATATAAATTCATACAAAACCCCAATATGTTCTGTACAAGGCAATCAATGCCTGAGATACTCATTCTATTGTGAGTAGTGGAAAGCAGGGTAAGATCTTATAGCCTGTTCCTTCACAGAGAGCAAAGGGAAGGAAAATAATCCTCCAAGATGCTTCTCAAGGAAAAAAAAGACAAATTCCCTAGAGAGCAAAGGGAAGGAAAATAATCCTTCCAATTCTCAAGGAAAAAAGAGACAAATTCCCATTAAGGTGAAAGACAGGATAACTCCCATCTCTAATCATTCTGTAGTAAATGTTCCATATATCCATCAAAAGACCTAAAGGATGGGACTCTAATTTTCAGCACTAAGAACATATATGTATTAAGTTTTTGCATTTAGCTAAATGCTGGAGTCATTCAGGGCTACAGAATGGAGGACTGAGAGCATCATAGTTTAGCAAGGATCAAGAATAAGCCATCACCACAAAAGCCTGACTTCCTCAGGGTGGCCTATCTATAAACAAGGACAGCATTAGGTGCTCTGCATTTTTACACTACAAAAACTATTCTGTGTCTTCTGCTACATACTTTTAGCTTCCAAAATGCACACTTCATTTATGCTCTCTGGATTTCAGGGACAGGAAAAAATTGTGCCCTGATGTAATCGTATAATAAGCAGTATTGTATCATAACTCTTGAAAGTAGCAGTACACTTGGAAAACGTTAAGAAGTTTGCAAGTGGCTACTCAGAGCAATTTTGGTATGCTGTTTTTCTTATTAAGAATACACAAAAATGACAAAACCTTTGATTTCTAGAGAAGACTGTTTAGTGTCTGTGAAGAAATCCACTTCTGGGAGTTTAGTTTTGAGAAAAAGGAAGCATGCCCTTATTTACACCCAGTTGACCTCTTCAGGTTCAGTGGACTTTTTCAAATGGATAAAGGGAGTAAATCTGTTGTCTGGCTGTTATGTGTAAAGCCATGAGTCAATGAGCACTTAATTCTGTCTTGCACAGGAGTCTATCTACTCCAATCACCTAATATGTGGTAACCCACAGGAGGTAAAATCCTTGATAGGGCCAAGTGTAACTTTAGGAGTGTAAGACAGCCTCAAGACCTGCTAACAGACTGAGAACTGCAAATGGTTTTGTCTTCAGTTGTAAGTTTCTAGATGTATACGAGCTACAAACCTATCCTGTGACATGTGCATGCTACCTGTATTTAAAGCCAGTTTGCCCTCCAGCAACTGAAATGAACCCACAAGGATCTGAGCATCATCCAGGATAATAACAGTTAACAGAACACAGCTCATTGTGCTAATTTCCAGGCATTTTTCAGACTCACACAAAATCTGCATAATTCCCACTTTCATTGTGATGCAGCTTCATGACAAGTCCCTGTATTTTTTGGAGAATATATAAACCTGTTTATGCATGTCCTTTACTGTCATGTACAATGGAATTTACATATTTTATTGCTGCAATAATCTTCTGGGTTTTGAGCATCTAATTCCTTCCAATGGAATCTGTGGGGATGTTTATGCAGAGAATCCCTCCATTTTGCCTGTATACTGATGGATTGGGGAAAAGAAGTAACACTATGCTTTCAATATTTAACAGTAAATAAATAAATAACCACACCTTCAGAAAGTAGGAGAGACTGCTTTTCTTTTTCAAAATTACTTCTTTAAGGAATGAACTGGAGAAAAACAAACAAACAAGCAAGCAAAAAACCCAACCTAACGAACAGGGGATATTATTCTGATGGGTTAGAAACTGGAAAGACAGACAAGGCTCTCAGTTCTGTTAGTAAACAGAACCTGGGGCTGGTATACGTCCTCTGTAAATCTGTAGACAAAGATCACATCCTACCTAGATTTGAGTCTAGCCGTTATTTCCAGAGGTCAAATGTTCTTTGGTCTGGCATTTCTAGTCCTGCTCATATATCTTCTCTGTTTCTCACTTATAACCTCTAACTGCCCCACTCCTGAAGGAAACTTCATAATATAACAAACTTGGCCAGAGAGCCAAATTTAGCTCCAGTAAAGTGCACAAGGGTTTTGACTCTATTTCTTCACACAAGAGCAGCAGTAGAGATTTTCTGCATCATGGTTGATGGGTGAACACTTGATATGCCTAAGCTTATTAGTTCCCTTCCCAATACTACCAAGGAGCTGCAGTACTGGGAGTTTTCACCGTTTAGGTTTTACAGTAAAGCGAAAGACACAGTCCCCACCAACTTGGCTTCTCATTATGGATTTTATCTATTGGTCCAGGCCATCCACATGCAGGATGGAGGGGGAACAGTTCAGCCACAGATGTCTCACAGCCATGACCCACCCACTGTCCTTTTTAACAGAGTTTCTGTGTTCCTGCTTTCCTCAGGCATTGCCCTCTCAAGAAAGGCAGTCTTGCTGCTGGGCCATCTGCACTTCCAATGGCTGAGGACTAAGCCTCGCAACAATCACCATGGCAGGGTTATCTGATAACCATTAAATGTAGTCCAGATTAGCAGAGCAAATACTTCTGAGACTACTTGATGTCGTCGCAATAAAAGACTGAACTGTGGCAAATCTGGAACTTGGTGCTGGCGTTTTGACGTTAACACTCAGGTGCCATCTAAATGCCTTGGCTCCCAGCACTGTGGTGCAGGGAAGTGTCTGTGCTCTGGAGGGAGTGGAAGGCAAAGAGAATTGGTAAGGGGCCCCAGCACTATTAGCCAAAGACAGACATTCTGATCACCTAAATTTGGTGTTCAACTCCATGGCAGTATTTATCTTGATCCTTTCAAAGGCAAGGTAGCACCGCCTGACTTTTACACAGGGTCTGTATCTCCTGCTGTTTACAGGAATACCTGTCCTTCTTTCTTCATGTACAACACCTATGGATTTAAGCAATTTTTATTGTTTCACCTTTCCATAATAGATCCTAAAACAGAAAAGGGTTGGACTAAGAACATACTAGCTTTCTGCTTTTTCTAAGAGATTAAGAAGGAGCTTCTGCATGTATAATTTAGGCTGCAAGTTTTCTTCACTGAGTTTATACAACATGCAGAACAGCAAGATATTCAAACTACAGCAAAGCTACTGTAAGACAGACAATCAAAGATATATCTTGTTCCCAAATACTAGAGATTAGGATGACAAATTGCATGGATCCTTCTCACAGCTCACAAGTTCACTGGAAGAAAAAATACATTTGTCACCTGGCAGAACAAATCCTAGAGCTGAACACACAGATTTTCTGCCTGAAGAATCCCATGTCTTCTGCCATGGTACAGCCCTTGTTGCTGGTTGGGGCTGTGTTACCTTCTGTTCTGATTGAGGACCCTGTCATGGGACTATTTGTACAGACACAGAGGTTGTTACATCAGTTGAGTGGGAGAGAGCTCTTCTCTCCTCAGAATTAATAGAGTTTTCTTCAGTTGTATTTTTATCCAGGGCTGTTGCTCGGCCTTGGGACCTTTGTTTTGGCTGCTGAGAGATCCTACCACCCAAGTACATGGAAAGATGATTAATGGATGTTTGGCTTATGCTTCGTGTTACATCAGCCATCCGCATTCAGCCTGGGCTGACAGGCTAGGATTTCCCTCTCCTGTTCACCCACCACTAAACAGCTCTGGCTGTTGATTTTGTAATAATGTTTTTTCCACAAATTCTGAGAATTATCTTTTCCCTTTAGGTCCATTGGTCAGTTCTCATTCACACTAGCAGCTTTGTGAAACGCAATCTCAGGCTCAGGTCATTGAAGCTGGCTGCAGAAGCTGGGTCCTCATATTCAAAAGAACCTCAGTTCCTTTGGGCTTCTCAGAGGAGCTTTGCCGAAGTCAAGTGTACACACACACACAGAGTGAGGCCTGACCAGCTATGAATGATGGGGACATTATACCCTCTAGTGGTAGGAATACACGTCCCCCAAAAATGCCTGCTGCACAAGCCACCACTTTGCTTTGCTTTGGCAGGAGCATTCCAGGATGGAGGATCATAAGGAGCAATGAAGTAAATACTGAACCTGACAGCTCCTGAGGACCAGGCACCAGGCAGAGCTCTTTACAACAGATTAGCATCTCCAAAATCAAGTAGAAAGACTTGGCTAGGACAATGAGTGCTAGCAATCCAAATTCATGTACTTAATGGCATAAAAAAATACCCTTTATTACTGGCTAGTTCAACGTAACATAAACCAGGAATAACTAGAACAAAGCCACTTTTAAAAGGTTTCCTTTTTATTTTGTTTTGTTTTTGTTCTTAGATAGTCTCAGCTATTAACACAGAATTACCTCTAATTGTCTGAAATAATGCAGCCAAATATTGAACACTTTTCATGCTTGTTTTTCATCAGCAATATATCCTGCAGGCTTAAAAAATTCTGGAGGAAACAAAGTATCCTAGGTTTGGGTGTTATTAAAAATATAAACATAAAAATTTACTGAGAACAAGAAAGGTTTATTACCTGACATTTGAGATCATATCCCTCTAGGTAGTTTTCTTCTTATACAACAAGAGTTGCCTCAGCAAAGCAATGGGAGGGATAAGCATGTTTAATTCATGCCTGTTAATATATAGTATGTTGCAGAAAGCAGCTTATGAATTCACTTTTGAAAGTCTGGTGTTTGGGGTTTGCTAAGCTATTTGCCTGAGGGCAGGATGACATTCCTGTGGCATGTGCTTTCTTGAATTCCACATAATGCACACTTTTTTTTTGCCTAAACCCAGACTCTTTTAGGAAAAAGAAAAACTTCCAGCTTCAATAAATAGTCATGGATAGGAAAAGGTAAAAGTCTTTCAGTGGTTTCTGCTCTTTGATGGAGCATACATTGCTTCTAAGGTTTGGTAGTGGCATACTGGTGTTACAGCCAGTAAACACAGTTTAGAAACACAAATTATTTACTGTAATGTTGATCTAAGTCTCTAGAGCCCATTTTCAGATTCCCCTCCACATAAATCAAAGCAAAGTTGCTTCATTTTAGTAATGCTCAGTTGCAGTTGTTTTTTCATGTTAGTCTATCCATTTCATTTTGCTGTCCTGCGAGAAGTAGTTAAGTCAACACTTTGTAATTAGTTTGAGGCATCTGACTAATTTATGTTTTCCCATTACAGGGTTCTATGAAGGAGATTCACTAAAAGGTGATGGCCAGTTTTGTTTCTTCTGCTCTTGCCAGGAGCCAGAATGCTTCAGTAAGCCCTATCACCAGAGGCACACTGCTCTGCAGTGATTATTGCACAGTCACCCGTATATCAGCACTCACAGATAAGGATATCAGTGGGCTTCATAATCTGGCTTTTGCTCATTTAAAAGCAACATAGGTTGCATAAGGTCTCCTGAGCCATAATCTTTTTTTTTTCTTGTGAAGAGCCAGATTAAACAAGATAAGCTGGTGTTGAAATGCAATTCGGAGTTGTTAAAGACTTCTTTTCCAAAGCTGTACTGGGAGCACAGGGCTGCAAGCTTTGGCCTCCTGTGGCAGGCTTCTGCTGGGGGCACACATCTGTGTGCATCCCCCCTGAGGCATCCCACCAGGGAGCCAAGGGTTAAAACACAGAAAGACTCTTTGCTCAGCTGATCTGCACAAACAGGGACCGACAACTATCCTAAGGGGCAGCAGTCACTGGGACATAATACATTACTCCTAAATGGCTTCGAGGGAAAGACAAGACATCCTTGAAAATTCCCTTTGAGGGAAAAAAACTAAAATTACTTTTCCTTGTATTAGACAACAGAGATTCTGCCCAGTTCAGCCTCATGGCACAAGCCCAGCAAGAATCAAGCCCTAGTAGCCCTACTGTTTGTGAAATGACTAAATTGACAACCCATTTGGAAATCCTTAGTAAGGATAACCTTATTTACTTTCTTTTATAAGATCATTCAAAATCCTTATCATTGTTCATAATCCTTATTAAAATGTCATAATGCACTGACTGAAGAATAACAAAGCTGAAAGCAAGAAACAAGTCTGGCCATGGTGGGGGGAAGTAAGAGAGAGAAAACAAAACCAGAGGCTTGGACAAGAAGCGGAGGAGACACTGAGGAAACAAGAATTCACTAGCGAAGAAAGATTCATGGAGAAAAGGAAAAAAGGATAGAGGACATCTGGCAGCAGGCCTGGGGGATGTGAAAACATGCAAGTGACAGGTGAGGTGAGAAAACTGAAGATGGGTGGAAAGACAAAGGTTCAAGGCCAAGAAAAGAGCCTTGTTTTTTAATTTTTTTGAACTTAGCAGATGATATGGCCCTGGAACTGTTCCTGCTTTAGAGAAAAGCCAATCAGAAATTGAAAAACTTCTACAGTCCAAACTTCCCTGGAGTTTTGCAGCTGGTAGACAACTGAAACTGAATAGAGTGCATGTTCAAAATGTCTTTTGGAAATGTGCTTGGCTTTCCAGGGAAACGTGGGCATTTCTCATGGCCTGCATTTTTTTTAGAGAGCTAATAAACCCAATCCCTGCTCCCTTTTAAGTTAATAACAATGGTTCAATTAAGGTCAAGGGATTCAATCCAAAATGAGGAAAAAAAAACAACCGATGCTCCTGTAGGAAGATATACTGGTAATAAAAAAGACTTAAAAGTCAAATAGAAGTCCTAACAGCATCCCAGTTATTGACTTACACTAGTACTTGGAAAACTGTTAGAATAAACTGTATGCTAAGCAAACTATTCTCGATTCTCTTATGCAACTACGTGCAAGAAAAGCTGGAAACAAGCTTCTTCTGGGTATATGACACTTGTCATCACCTGCTTCAGTGTACAGCCTTGAGCCTCTAAGGAAAGAACAGACAGAGCTGACATGCAGACAATAGAAGAGGAGGTTATTTCTGATTACGGATGATCCAAATGTAGCATCCTCTTTAGTAACCATCTGCCTCAGTGTCTGACAAGAAGCTGATATGACATTAATCTCTTGGTGGTAGGAATAAGAAAATTATCTTGGCACAACACACTTCTCTTTAAACGCAATCACCTCGTTTTCTGGCTTCATGAACTTTCTGTGTATCCCAAGGGAGTTTCTCCTTGCTTCTATATTTTTGTTGCTAGACACGTCCTTGAACCAGTGCTGACTCAACACTCCACACCTCTACAAGAAAAGGTCAGCTGGGAGACAAGGTTCCCAGAGTTCATATAAACCTGATGTGACTTGATGTGACCTCCTCCCTGCCTCCTCTGCCTGCCTGCCTCAGTGGGGACGTAGCTGACAGGCAGCAGGTACTCCATATAGGCAGAGAGAAGTGAAAAGAAAAAAATGTGAGAAACATCCCTGCAGACACCAAGATAAGAGCAGGAGGAGGGGGAAGAGGTTCTTCAGGTACCCAAGTAGAGATGTGCCTGCAGCCACCAGAAAGTACACACTGGGGCAGGTTTATCCTGAAGGATCACAGCCTGTGGAAGGGTTCACAATGGAGCAGGGGAACAGTGTGAAGAGGGAGGACAGGCAGAAAGGAGCTGTTATGGACTGACCTTATGACCACTTTTCCTGATCTTACTGTGCTGCTTGGGGTGGCAGGACATAGAGAAGTTGAGTGAAGGAGTGAAATTTAGCCTGAGATAGGAGGTGGGATAAAAAGGTGTCGTTTTAATTTGTTTCTCACTATCTAGATCTATTTTAATTGACAATAAATTAAATTAATATTCCCAAAGTCAAGTCTGTTTTGCCCATGACAGTACCTGGCAGGTGACCTCCCTGTCTTTATGTCAACCCATGAGTTTTTTCATCTTATTTTCTCCTCTTGACCTGTTGAAGAGGGGCAGTGAGAGAGCAGCTGGGTGGGTGTCTTGACTGCAGTGTGAGCTCAATCCATCACAGAGGGATAGACAGAGCAGTAGCTGAGCATACCACAGCCCAGATCAATGGGATCTATTGCAGCCTTCACCCACCCTAGGCAAAGATTTGCTCCCATTTGGGGCAAGTCATTGCCAAGCTAAGTCAACAGTACAGACAAAAATGTCTGGTTGAAAGGGCTCTGCCTATTTAATTTTCTTTTTCAGCCCACTGTCCATCTCACAGTCGGGTAGTTTTGATCTAAGGAACACTTCCTTTCCTGAAGTAATGGTGATTGCCTAAATCCTCTGCACTAAGAGTGATATCATTTAAGCTACTTGGTGCCACAGTTAATGGACTGTGAGGTGTAGGCAAGGACTGTAGGTGAGGACTAATGCTGCTTCTTTAACTTTTCTTTCTCTTATCTTAGGGAAAAATATGTTCTCTATTTTTCTTGAAGTATTTCACTACATTCTCTACGGCATTTCTGAAATATTTGGTAGCAGTAACAGTAGATCTGTAAGACATTTTTGTGTCAACACCAACCTCAGCTCCTCCCTCCATGATCAGTAAATCTGCTTTCCCTTCCAAGATCTGTTTTCCCTCTCAGAAACATTTATTGAAACGTGTAATTTATTTGTCTAGCTGCTTTGACAAGGAAATGTTGTTATTGTTAATACAGATAGAGGTTCTGTGCAGTTGAGTTCTATGTATTGTTTTTACTCTGTACCCAGTTAAACTTTTTAATCTCTCTTTTTCGCTCCCTTTTACTCTTTTGTTTCTTGTTTTTTTCTTTTATGCAGGAGCACTTGCAGAGACAGTTCTCATCAGATAGAATATTCTCTTCCAGACTGAACACCCTTTAGGCTGTGACTGCTTTTACATGAATCTAAAGGGAGGGAGGGCAAAAGGGAGCCTCCAAGCACTAGGTATTATGGGGTCTTGCATTTCTTCAAAGTAACAAGTTCTTGTTCCAGTCCTCCTCTTTGCATTGCTTAAGAGAGCATGGAGAAGACCAAACATCCACACACACCCCTCTCATCAAGCATGCCATAGTAACTGCACACTGCAGAGCTCTGAAAGACTCCGTGCCAGCTGCAGGCACAGTGCCACGTGGACTTCTCTCTGGAGTAATGCTGCTGCTCACTGCCAACACCACAGAGCTGTTCCCTGAGGGCAGTTGCTACAGTACCCTCTATTTTTATGTTTTAAGTGTGAGGTGATGGCTCTGTCTGTGTGAGTAAGTGGGAACCATGTGAACATACATAGGAAATTATTCTCTTGGCTCTAGGGTAGCTGTTGAACAGGGCAAGTCCCAAAGGTTTGCATTTGTTTCTAATCAACAAAGTTTGCACTGTAACAAGAAACATAAGACACTCTCCTGCCACGGGCAAGACTCCTTATGCATCGAGGAGCACACACACTGCTTGCAGAAGAACTGCTAAGAAAACAAGAACAATGTTCTACCTTGCTGGACAGTGTTAACGTTTCACAGTGTAGTAAGCTACAAATTATTTCTTCCACAGAAACTTTCTGTAACAAATGGGATCACAATAGCCTTAGAAATTTATCTTCTGCCTCTTCAAAAGAATGTTGTCAGAAAGAAAGCAAACATAGGAGCCACATGGTACTCTCAGTGTATCTCTTGTCTCTTCCTTAGCCACAGTAATTTTATTTCTACCAATTCCACCTCAGCAGGGAGAAAAAATGTTTCCAGGAACAGATAAATGGGACAGCAGCTTCCAAGCTGTAACAAAAGAAAGTGTGCTTAAATGTCAGCTGATTTTCACTGGGTGTAACCTAGACACTGGGATCCAGGGAAAGAAGAACATCAGTCTGAATTTATTGCCCCCTGCCAAGGCATTCCCAAGGTCTGGCTGGAGCTGGAACAGCCTTGGCCTTCCACAAAGGGTTTTATCATTTTAGGAAAAAAAGATCAAGATCATTGACTTAATTTCTTGTAGTTGATTGAAATCAGTTCCACACCATGACATTCAAGACAGGTGGATCATGTATCATGTGGAAAAAAAAAAAAAGGAAAGATGAAAAAGAGCAACAAGGAAAACAATATTATTCTGGATAAGAGGAGACATAATTAAGTATGAGAAAAAGAAAATAATTTGCCTCAAAATTTGTGTGCAACATGGGAATTCATCTATTTTTCATTAACTTACAGAACTTTTGCCATTTGGAAATATTTTTTTCCTAGCTCTTCTTAATCCTTCCCCCATGCCGTGCTACCTAGAATCAATATATTTATGGACTATCAGTGAGCTTAACATGGAACTGATGGAAAAGAAAAAAAAAAAAAAACACATTAAAGTCACAACTGTGTATCTTCACCAAGATTTGTATAAGTCCCTGTTTCTTCCATTTAAAGCTGGCTTAAATTATCTTTCAATCACTGAGACTTTTCTGCAAATGTATCATAGGTCCTGCTCACCACTGAATCTTGCAGCTGGTTCTGTTGAGAGGTTCCTTGCATTCAGGCAGTAAAATACCAGGAAAAGAGTTCTCAGAAAAAACATCTTTTCTTCAGTATCCTTATGTGAGGTATAGGGGAGCATACCCCAAGTTAGGAAAGACCAAAGAATGACATGCCCTGAAGGGAAATTGAAATGCCTAGAAATGTTTGACTGAGAAGAAGGGCAAAGACAAAAAGATATCATAAGCATTTGAAAAAAATAAATTGTGTGAGGTAAGGCTTCTGGTTTGTGATCTTCCATAACACAATAATGATGTATAGCTAATGACCTTTAAATTCAGGAAGTTTCAAAGTGATAAAAGCTGTAAAATAATAATGTAAGGCATAAGTATAATGAGATATAGAAAGTCAGAGAAGCTAATAATTTAATAGGATTCAGAATAAGATTAAATATTTATATGCATGTCTATAACCATTTGATAACAACAAAACTGTTTTCTTGGAAGGTGAGTGATCTTACAACTGAATGTGACCAGCTGGTGCTTTTCCCCTGCATATCTTTATATGCTTCTACTACTGTGCATTAGGAAAGTGGGGGTGGGGGGGAGATATGTGTGTGTAACTAACATACTAATTATAAACTTGTATAAATATTCTTGTCTCATGTAATAAAATATTCTGTTCTGTTTGTACCAGGACCTGGCCAATATTCTTCCTCAGGCTATGCCGTCAGATGTCCTTCATTTAAAGGTTATGAACTACTGAAACCAAATATACTGCTGGAGTGTTGCTAATAAGCATGTTTTTAGGGTTTGCTCATATTAAAACCAAGTCCCTGAATGCAAAAGCTATAATGGCACCCTGAAATCTTTGGACCTTCAGGTTTCCAGGGAAGATGCTATGCTGTTAGAAGTAAAGCATTTCAGAAGACAACAGTTCCCAGACTCCAGATGTTCAACTCTTTTAAAAATGTATTCAGAGCTATCTTATGTTGAAATCTGAGGGGAAGGGAATCCTCCAGTTAGTTGGTATGTTGTTGTCAAGATAAGACTGGAAAGACTAAAACCAAGGGAAAACAAAAGATCTTCCATCCTCCAAAAAAAAAACAAAACAACAACAACAAAAAAAACTCCCACTGGAAAAGCCCAAAAGCAAAAAATAAAAAATCCTTTTTAAAGGAATTACTCCATGAAATCATTTCAAACAGGGCCTCTGCCAGACTCCACTCCCTTGTAGTAACATAACTAGAATGATTCACTGTGTCGAGAGCTCAGAGGTTGCCAAGAACCACCGTATTTCATGGGCTTTTCATATTCAGTAGGAAACAGCAAATTAAGGCTGAGTTAAAGCCCTTATGTACATGCGGCCTGCTATGGTATGGAGTAGGGAAGGGATTATATGTGCTTGCAATTGTGTTGGCTTCAAAACATACCATACAGAAGGGACTCAAATGATGTGTGGAAAAAGACATTTCTCATTGTACCTATATGCAGCACTCCCACACTGCTCCTGCTATGATTTTGATCTGGTTTTCTCTTCCCATCTAAAAAAAAAAACTCAACCACTTTATTTGCTGGGAATGCTGTCACATATAGCTTGTGCCTTTCCACTCTTTACCTGAATATGGAAATTAACAGGAGCAATAAGGGTGAAGGAGGGATCCTTTTTAATGTTTTCCTATTTAATGCACCTGCATTTAGCTTACAACACAAAGTCCTCCAGAAGCTAGTATAGAATCACAAAATAATAGTTTGGAAAGACCTCTCGAAGTCCTGAGTCTCAGCCCTCTGCTCAGACAATGAGTAAATATTGAATTATTACAGTTCCTCGAGGCTGTATCCTATCAAATTTTTAACAGCTCTAAGGGTGGAGACTTCATAAGCATTCTGTGAACCTGTTCCAGTGTTTGACCACCCTTGCAAGGTGATCCTTCTATCTAACCAGAATTTCTTTTGCTTAAACAAGCCTTTTGATTTAACAAGCCTAGAGAAGGAAACAAATCTCTGTATTGCTTCCATATGCCCTGTTGGACAGACCTCACAAAGCCTCCACTGATTTTGCATGCTACATAAGACTTTTGTTTGGCTTGGTTTTACTTGGTCCTATTTGTCTTCCCTAGCCTTCTCTACATTGCCAACCTTGACACACCCCATAGGACCATAGAAGCGTAGAATCACTATAGTTGGAAAGGACCTCTAGGATCATCAAGTCCAACCTTCTAAGCACCTACAAAGCCCCAGTTCTGGGACAGAGATGCCGATGGCAGTACATCCTGGTGCCAGAGCTGCTTCTCTGTGAAAGACTTCAGAGCACTCCAGCCCTGGCTCCAAGGGCACAGCCTGAATTTACAGTTGCTGGCTGTTGTCAGTCTCCTCCCGGAGGGAGCAGGAACCTCTTACAAGATTAGCTGTTTACCCTGCTGGTAGTATTGGGAATTTAGGATGAATCTAGCAGTGGTCTGGCTGGCAGCAGGGTTTACATACTATACCCAGCTGTATGTGAAACCACTGAAAACCGTTTTCTTTATACCCTGCATTTACTACAGCTCAATACAGAGATAATGTTCTAGCCTTGACATTGTTCATTTGAGCCATGCCCCTCACCATTAAAAAAAAAAAGATCAGTTCTAATATACAGAAAACTCAACATTTCAATTTTCAAAGATGTCAAACAGTAGGAATCTCTTGAATCTGTTCAATTAACAGCAGCAAAAAATTCCTTAATGTAAGAGGGGAAAGTGGTTTAGTGTGCAGTTTTTAATTTTTTTCCTTACCATTTGCTAACAGTTTAGATAGGGTGGATATCCTGATTTAATAAGCCATTGCAGACAGGAAAAAAATAGTCTCAACACTGTTGATACTGCTTAGAACAACATAAATTATAGAGGGATCCTCAAATGTGATCATTCCTCCATTCATCTGACTACACTGGCTACTCCAAAACACTTCATCATAATATGTGTACCAAACCAAACTTTACTAAAAGCACAGTGAGAAGAAGAATCAGTCATCACCAACACAGGACCAGCTGCTGTGAATATTAGTTTCTATTGTCTCCATGGAGGAAACTAAGTCTTTCAGCTTCTTGGGATGTGCTGTAACACATGCACATTGGACTTTGCTTCTCTTTTCTGTTCCTCCCCAGAGCTCTTAACTCTCCACAAACATAAATTCTGAGAGATTTGCTTTTTGTTTCCAAACCACAAGGCCTCTATAGAGTTGTTGATACTCCTGTGTGAGAACTAGAAAGACTTGAGAATAATGGAAAAAGAGCTCCTCAGGAGATCTACAGAGCACAGTGATTTGTGCATAGGGAAAAATTTCTGGGTTTGGTTCACAGCTTCACACTTTGCATGCTGGAGAAATTTTGTCATTGCATAAAACAGAATAACAGCAACAAGAAAAAAATATTTATGAATGGATAAGTCAAAAAATTTTTAATTGAGATGTTGGGTAGAGCTCTTCTAACTCCACAGGAGGTGTTCGGAATGCCAAGTATTTAAATACATTTTCCTTAGGAACATGTAGGACAAGTAGGTGAATCTGAACAGCAGGAGAGGTCAGACTTACCTGCCTCATTATCTGTCCAACATTTTCAGTCTATTGTACAACGACCTGATACCATGGTAAGGAACATGATGCCTTTGATTCTAGAATGCAGAAGAAGAAAACAAAAAAGTTTAGAAAAAGAAAAAAGTTTAGAATGAAAAAAAAGTTTAGAAGACTTTTCTGTTGGGGCTGAGGGAATGAGGGCTAGAGGATGGTTTGGAAAGGTTCTTGAACATACTCATGTTAAAAATTTTATTTCTCAGTTGAATCATTCAAGATTTCTTGAAGTACATAAGCTGACATTCCCTCCAAAAAAAAAGTCTTACTCCTGAAGGCACTGCTGCCTTATATGACACTCTACTGGTACAGAATAGAGTCATAGTATCATAGAACAGTTTGAGCTGGAAGGTACCTTAAAGATGGTCTAGTTCTAACCCCCCTGCCATGTGCAGGGAAGCCCATATGAAAAGCAAGTGTTGGGAAAACCCCTGTGCTTAGAAACCATTGAAGGTTACACTCTTTGCTATTTTTCTCCTCTTCAAAAACCACAAAGTTAAGAGGGTAAAAGACAGTGGGGAAAACATATATATATAAAAAATAAAAAGCCTTAGATTCTGTTTTGTGCAATCACAAAAATAATTCATGAATATACACATATAAACATACATACCTACATCTATACGTATGTATTTATGTATATTGTATTTATGTACATTTGTATATATGTCTTTCTTGGAAAATAAATGGAACAAATTTCAGATCTGCACCTGAGAAAAGCTGGTCCTGATTGTTTAATTGCATAAAAGGATAAGAAATCAAACTGAGGCTGAGGTCCAGCTCAGAGGTAACTGAAGGTCTGTACCCCAGAAATGAAAGAAATACAAGTAGAGAAAAAATGGATGAGAGATGACAGAAGCAGAAGGGGAAAATCCTCTGAGTGTCTGTCAATTAGCAGAGGTGCCACTGCAACATTTAATAGCTCTATGTGATAGCAAGGGCAGTTGATGTTACATTACAGCAAAGACATGATAAATAGACCAACTTCCTTATCTCTCAGTATTTTTCTTTCATATTATTCCTGGATAACAAATCTGAGGGCAATATCTGTGGTTTTAAGAGCTGCAGAGATCTACTACTAAAGCACAGATCACTGAAAAAAAAAATTAGTAGAAGATCTGGGAGAAAAGTCACTGCATGAGGTATGTGTGAAATAAAACCAGACCAGATAACTTACTGATCTGAAAGTTAACCTAGGAGTTATCAAGGGGAAAAAAAATCAACCCACCACTATTATTTAATTTTGAAACTAAACTCTCTTTTCCTATCTTTGATGTGTTACAAAAAAGGCAGGTTTTATCTGCTTTGTCTACTGCCTAAATGGACTGTTGTTATGTTAAGAAACTTAATTCCTTACAGACAGGCAAATTTTTTACCAAAGGTTAGTTTGAAGGGCACTTCCCAGTTTTGCCTTCTCCCTTTAGTGATAATTGATAATATTGTAATAAAAATAAGTACTTTCTTAAACCAGTTGCTTGCCATTTGTCAAAATTTAGAATTAATATTTTAAATTTCTTTTGTCTGTTTGTGAAAATTACTTTTTCTCCAGTATTGAATGATAAGCTCTGATTTTCTCGTCAGCTACTAGGCTTTCAAATTTCATTTTTCTAGGATTATTTAAAGGCAGATGAACTTATTGCTAGGCTTTCAAATTGAATTTTTCTAGGATTATTCAAAGGCAGTTTATAAAATTCATATATGACCCATATATCAGCCTTACATATCAACCAAAAACTAAAATTAGTTTTAAATTATTTTGAAAGCTTATAATTTTATAGTGTATTTTCAAAATATGTATATTTCACCTTTTCCCTTAATTCCTAACACAATGGTGATATCTACTCTATTGTCTTTGCTAGACTGTAAATTCTGAAAAAGTGATGATTCAGTATTCAAATACAAAGTCAAGCAGTAAGGACTTGATATATTTTATTGACAGATCTAACCAAACTGATGAACAACAACAACAACAAAAAATCAAAGCACAGAGTATGTAATGCAAGGTTATCAATAAATGGTTGAAACAATGTATTTGCATGAAGGATATGTTTATCTTTTCAAGCTCCTCATGTAATACACCTCCAGTCTAGAGAGCTTTTAGTAAAACCTCCATGATTCTGGTTTTGTATGATCTACAAAAACTGGAATAGTAGTAAAACCTTCCTAAAAATGTATGACCACTGTTTAATCTTTCAATTTTGTTTCTAAGTAGCAACACTATTTTAAAATTACTTTCAAATGATTGATATTTTAACTAGCTGGTAAGAAGCAAATCTTGAGAAATACACCCCATCCAACCTGCTCCTGAATTCTCTACAGAATGCTAGAATAAAAATGGGGAAAACATCACCATTGAACCCAAAGAACTCTTAGTAGATAACTTCACATGAAAACTGAGTGAATCATTCAGTCTTACTTAGAACAAGAGCTTAGCATTTAAAAGCCTGTTATTTTGGAACAGCTCTAGCTTTGACACTAATGTAGGAATAAAGCCAACGGTTGTGTTGTTGCATTTTCCCCCCTCTACACATATTAATTAAGGTGCATTTAACTCCCATTCCCAAGACCTACTCCTTCCATCAAGAAACCAGTATTAATCTTCCTACAAATCAGAAGATATTTCTGTGCTTTCAGCATGATGAGGGGAATTGACATGACTGATAGCAATCAGTTATTCACCCTTGGGTGAGGGAATTGGTAAGAGAGTGGCAAGTTAATTAACAGTTAGGTGTTAGATCCAGGAAAGATTTCTTCAGAGATTATTTAAAACATGTTAAATCTTTCCTCTGGCAACAAAAGCACCACCTGAGTTGAAGGGACATCAACAAAGGAGGCTAAATCACATCTCCCACCTGCCAACTTTTCATTCAATGACTCCCATCAAGTCAGCACGAAAATATGCCACTGCACATGGATGTTGCTCAGTTTCTAGAACAAATAAACTTGCAACTGAATGTCCTCATCATATAAAATACTGAAGACTGAAATCTCCACACCTGTTTGTGCGAGCAGTATTTTACTTTGAAGACAGCAAGTCCTCCAGGATGATGAGGATCTGGATGTGGCTTCCAGCTCCCATCTTGGTTGCTGAGGCAGGACTGAGGTCTCAGTAATAGACTCTAGCTGTGTGATTCTCCTGTCTAGTGTCTCATATACCTCTTAAATTCACTCTGGATTTGTACCCAGTTTTCCAAACACAGGCTCCCCAGGCTAAGTCTCTGAGCTAGGATGAAGTAATCTTAATCAGTAGTAGATGTTTTACAAAAGGAGATTGTCACCTCCAGAGCCCTGCATTCTATGTGTGTGGTTCCAGATCCCACATTCATTTTATTGGGCACACAAAACCTGAAGTCCCAAAAAAACTGGTCTCTTAGAGACTTTGGCTTACATGGTCTGTAGGCTCCTATCCTCTTTTAAATTGACATAACTGTTTACTTACACTTTTCTCACATTGAAACATGAGTGAAAACTAAGCTTTAGAAAACTGTCAAGAAAGAGAACGACTTCTAAAAGCAAAGACATGGATACTTCTTGGTGCCTGAGGGCTAAATCTTGGTGTTATTGAGTCCAGCATGCTCTTTCTGTTTCTAGGAGACAGTTCCTATCCTCTCCCTAAACAAAGAGGTGTAAAGGACAAATTCCAGAGACAAATTCCCAGAGTTTGGGATCCAACCAGAACACAAGCAAACAGTAAATAATCTGTCAAGAGACCTGGCCTAACATAATGCATGAGCATGGGAGCAAAATTCTTCCCTCTTTGTCATATGACTTTAGTCTTCAGAAGTTAAAAAAAAGGTTATTTTCAATGATTCATATGGAATTTCTTTTAGCTAAGGACTAACTTGTTGACCTGTCACTCTCAGGCCTTCTTTAGGTAAAGAAGACAACCCAGACTGTCCCAACCCAGAACAAATCTGAGGAGTGTGTGTAGAAAACAAATTTGTTAGTCCCAGCAGTACAACCTCTTTTGTCAAGAAAAGAGTGGGATCCCCTCTGCATTTGTCACTTCTGCTACTTATGTCAGCCATGAAGGGAATAGGAAGATAATGTTTTACCACTATTTTCCTTCATCTTCCTTTATTAGAACAAATCCCTATATTCTCAGGGATTAGGGTCAGGGAAGACCTGTTGATCTCTCAACCACACTGCTGCCAGTCTTTACATTAAAGCATAGAATATAGAGTGAAAAGAACTTATTTGCACCCGAATCAGTGATTAGATTTTAAACAGCTCAGAGTAGCACATGCCAAACACACTTTAGTGCCTGATGAACAGTTCCTGTGTCTGCTGCCTGTGGGACAGACAAGCCATTGTCAGGACTACCTTGGAGCCCACAGGCTTTCAACAGGAGAAGCAAAGGGAGAGACAGCAGGCAGGGACCTGTGCTTCAGACTTTCTTCACCATGCCTGAAATCTCTCGAAGTTCATTAGAGAAATGAGGTTTGGGCATTTGGTTGTGGATTTTTTTCCCTTCACAAACCACAAAGAGACCCCATTAGCTGTTGTCTAGGCAGACACTGCCCACAGCTAGAGCCTTCTCAGCAGAGAATATTTTCTGTATGGCACTCAGTCAAACACAGCTTTGTTTAAATTTTCAGTTCATCTCTGTGCAGTTGGCTAGTTAATTGTGTTTTGCAAGTGGCAATTTACAGTTGGAGACAATATACTTTTTCCTAAACAGAAGTCATCTAGCCTCAAGGCACTGTATTCAACCCTGATGTAGCTCCTACATTCAGCCTGTATGGTCTACCCTCAGTGATTGGTCTTGATTATGTCAAGCTTGTTTTATAGAAGTTCCAGGTTTCCTGAAGCAGTTTTCTCCTCAGCAAAAGATGGTGTAGCAGCACCATCTATGCCCAGCAGCCACACCAAAGAGACTTCTTTATTTTTACTTTTTTTCCATATTACGAATTACTCTTGTCACATTTTAACTGTGAGAATCATGTGGGGATGGTAGGTATTCCCAAATGGAGGACACAGTAAGACCACAGTGTGAATTCCTGAGACCCTCTCTCCTAAATTACAGCTTGGGTACCTGAAAGTAAAAGGACGAGATCATAAGAGGTCTGAGGAGCATCTGGCTGGGTACATTCTCTGCATGTGTTGGCCCATGGGGGAGAGTGAGTATGCCAAACTGTAATCAATTCAGCTGAAGAATAGATCTAATTTAATTCTGTGGGATATAGTCCATGCTCAAAATGAAACACCTGTGCTGAAAGGTGGCTTTCCATGGAGCAGAAAACAAACTAGAGAAGCCTTGAAATTCCATTATCCCCAAGCATCACTTCTCCCTTATGCATGCTAAGAGGGCTAAGAACTAAAGAGGGGTTTAATAAACAGCTCTGATATTTTCTCTTCCCTCTTCTCCTTGAGGTGTCATCATCTCTCTCTCACCAAAGACGAACTCTTACCTAACCCCAAGATCCAGTTCCTGAATATGCATAAATGTTCAAAGGAGAAGAGGCAGAAATGCAGAGCCTCTCTCTCCTTAGTGCCCCTATGACCTGCACACGAGGTCACATTCATACATTCTATCTCCCTCTTCCAAAGAGCATTTAGCAAGACTATGAAAAGAGCAGCTTCAGCAGTGAAGCCCATGGAATTATGACATGTACCAGGCTACAGGAGACTGTAGGTGCATGCTAAGAGGGCTAAGAACTAAAGTTCTCTCTGCTTAGTGCCCCTATGACCTGCACACGAGGTCACATTCATACATTCTATCTCCCTCTTCCAAAGAGCATTTAGCAAGACTATGAAAAGAGCAGCTTCAGCAGTGAAGGCCATGGAATTATGACATGCACCAGGCTACAGGAGCCTCTCCCAGAAGGGTGTTGGAGTTGAGTCTCCCACGTGGTGAGTGTCCTAATTTCTATTGTTTTCCAAATGGGAAGCCGGGGTTAGAGATTCAGTGAACAAAATGTTGGTGAAAACTTAGGCATCTTTAAAGAGCAGCAGAACATGAACTGGAGTCACAATGGCCAAAGTTTTAAACCTAGGCACTTAGAGGTTGTATTTAGCACATCTGTTGGGGGAGCAGGGTGTTGGAGTTGAGTCTCCCACGTGGTGAGTGTCCTAATTTCTATTGTTTTCCAAATGGGAAGCCGGGGTTAGAGATTCAGTGAACAAAATGTTGGTGAAAACTTAGGCATCTTTAAAGAGCAGCAAAACATGAACTGGAGTCATAATGGCCAAAGTTTTAAGCCTAGGCACTTACAGGTTGTATTTAGCACATCTGCTGGGGGAACTGGTTGTCCAATTTATTTGTTTGCCTGTGTGGAGGGGTAGATGTTAGATATGCAGGAGTACCAACAGCCATGGAGGAGAGGCAGCAGAAGGAAGCCATTCCCCAAGCCTTCCCTGTTGCTGGCAGAACAGTGGAATTCAGTTTCCAGTGTAACTTAACTTCAAGTGGGCACAAAGGTGCCATGGATGCTAATTTTATTCTTAATCCTTGAAGGAGCAGCAGAGTTTGTGGACAGGGCACATGATTCACTCTTTGGAGGGAGGAGAAAGGTAGGATCACAGTGACACTCTTTGGTTACACAAACCTCAGAGGAGAACACTCTGCTCTCCCTCAGCTCAGTTTCGACATTCAGCAATCTAAGTCATCGTTGCTCATCAGATGTTTTCATCTTTCACAACTTGCTTTGTGAATCTCCTAACATGCTTTTGGTGGAGCAGTTCTCCCTCACGAGCTAGAGCCCTCTCTCCAGAAAAGACTGTAGATTTCTTAAGATAGCCCTCTGATAAAATAGTGTTTATCACATAGTTCTGCAATTTCTCACGCCTCTCTGATGAACTCACCTGCCCACTGCTCACTAATCCCTCTCCCTCAGGCTGCTCGAAGCATGCCAGACCTCTGGGGAGTTTTCTGCAGCTGCCATACATGAAAAAAGAGAAACCATTTACTGCTAGAATGTTCTGCTCTTCTGCCTCTCAGTATAAAACTCCCCCAAAATGCAGCAATGGCTGTTCAGCAAATGTCAATGACAGGTACAATATTATCTGACGAAGCTCAAAACAAGAATAATTGTAATAAATAAGAGAATGACATAAGTCATTTGCTTCCAGTACCAAGAATCTAGTTCTCAAAACTGAAATATGTTTTGGTCTTTATTTTTTTTTTTTCTTATTGGCTTTTACTGAACTCCAAATAGATGACCACAGAAATTAAAGAAGCTTATAAATTCTATAAATCCTTAGGTTTATAGGGTTAGTGATGCAACTAAAAGAAGCAATTATAATGTAATAAATCCGATTACATGAATATGTGTGAATGCATTTAAAATCCTACAACATTTCTAAACCATGTTTCTGTTTAATATTCAGGTAAAAACAAAGTATTTGTTGAGAAGACTTTGAAACGTCATGATTAATTTGTAACCAGTTGGCCTGACAGCCATCTCCAACTAATCAGAACAATCTTCCTTATAGATCATCATACAAATTGTGTTTTTACAGATATGATTAAAAGCCTTGAACATTAAGATAAACTCTTTCCTCAAGGCATAAAATTAACATAATCTGAATCATAGCCTAAAACCAAATTCCCATTTGCAATAAGATTTTATATTACATTCCAAAATTGTATTTGGTTCATGTTTGATTAGGCATCATGTTGACAGACAATAAAGTCAGAGATGCAATACCTGCAGGCATTTATTCACATGAATATTGTGTACCCATATTGTTAATCTCCATGGGAGAAAATAGGCAGTTCCTCTGAACAATAATTCATACAGCTGACATGTTTGTCATTTGGGATTTTGGTCTGTCATGACACAATCATTTAGCCTGATAAATCTCACTCCTGTCACACGGTCACTGTCTTTAAAGAAAAATTTGCACTGACTAATGCTAAGGAGTAGACAACAGGACACATTCAAGGGGATTTGGCTTCACAAACAAAAGAGAGAATATCCTCAGGCTATTGTGATGAAAGGTTTTCCTTGTCACTATGTCCTGATTTAAAGGCTATGAGCACTGAGGTGGCATCTATAATCCCATATTCTTAATACAACTAAAGAGTTGCTGTTATTGTTTTACAGCTTTAGTCTCCTCAAGGTATGAGAGTAACTTAAAATATTTTCCTTACGAATAACAATGATGGAGCTCAAGAGAGAATTTTAAGCCTGAGGAGCAGATCCACATAGTGGATCCATAGCTTGCATTGAACTAAAACTAGTGATAGGAATAGTAAAATCCATATGTGTCTAAATGGATATAAAAGACATTTAGGGGACATACACAGAGTAAATCTTAAGCAATGTTATGTACAGCTCTACTATATTCACTATAAGACAGCTGGCAAATGTTTAAAATCACAATCCCTTGTAATGCATATAGGTATCATTATACAACATCTAGGGATGAATTTGATGGTCTTTTAAAGGTAAATATCAGGTCTCTCCTTGGACCCTTTGCTGTACAAAAGAGTGTCTATGTGTTTACCTCAGATTTGTTTCCTCTTCATATCTGCCCTTTTTGCAAAGACTGGAAAATTTAAAATAAAAATTAGATAGCGTTTGAATCTGAATTAATATCTAGACTTTCTGCCTAGATAAAACCATGCTTCTTCTCACTTACTGGTGACCTAGAGCCTGCTGTACTTTCTGCTCCCCCTAAACCAATCAATTTTAATTACATTGCAAAACTTAAATCTTTGTTTCTCCATGTATGGTAGGTAGAAATAGACACCAAGATAACAATGCTTGTGATGTGGTGTTAATAGAAGTACAACAGCCTTAACAATAGCCACAACTGATACATAAGAGATGATGTGATTTTAGAAGCTTGTTGAAATTTCACAATTTGCTATAAAGTTGTGCATTTGAACAGCACAGCCAGTTAGATTCCTAAACAACATTGGTAAATACAATTAATATTTAAAATACTCCATTTGGTGGTACTGAGTTTGCAAGTGTAGCTACTATAATATTTGCCAGTTGAAAACACATCTGTGTTGGAAAGACAGAGAATGAGAGAAAATCCATGATTCAAAGAAATTCCAACCCAAATGGCCAGGGTGTGTCAATTTTCCCTGTGTTTTCTCTGCTTCATTATGTAGCAATCTGGAAAGATTCATAGAAATCTCACCCATTTTGGAATCATAAAATAATAAATAAATTACAGGAAGACAGATGAAGCTGACGTTTGAGGATAGCAGCAGGAAAAAAATACAGCATATTTGGAAAGCAGATGAATTAACATTATAAGAACTTGATCTTTTGCCCTGTTAAATGTTTGTATCTTGAAATAATATAAAAGTATCTGCACAGATTTAATTCGCTTTCCCTCTGTTATCTACATAGTTTGCACAAGGTTTTGAGAGGTTTGTATTGTTGAAAAAATGGTTGTGATTTTTTGAAGAGAAGATAAAACTAGAAGCTTGCCCTAAATTTATTCAGACTGAATATAACAGACTGTATAAAATACCACAACCCTAAGAGCCCACCTCTCCATAGACACATATTCCCACTTTCAGCTGAAACACCCTTGAAAACATCAGTGTGTTCCTCAGACTCTGACCCGAATCTGAATTTTGCATGGCCCATGGCCATTTCTAACCTTTGCTGCTATCAGTTCCCATAAGAATTTCGATTTTTGTTGATTAAGTCTTCACTGCTATAAGGACAAGCCCCTCATAAAAGTTCATTTTTAAAAATTCAATTACCAGAATTTGACCAGACAGGAACGTGCCTCTCTCACAGCCCCCTGTCTGGTGTGCTTGTAGCTTCTGCTGTAGGGTACCTCCCCACCAAGAGCTGAAGGGAAAGAACTGCTCAGTCCCAGCACAGTAAGCTGTTTGAGCTGACATAATGCCTCCACAGAATGGACAACCACCATATGTTCTGATGGTCTCCTACAACCTCCCTTCTGTCTCTTCTTTCATCCCTGTGTAAATCAATCTCCATCAACTGTAGAGGTACTATGTGGTGCAGACTCTGCTCAAGGTACCAGAAATAGAGCAGCAGTTGTGGTAGGACCACACATCTTTAAAAAAAAACAACAAAAAAAGATGCAATTTATTAAGTCATGTTGCTGCTCATTTACCAATTTTTAAAATTGAGAATTATTCCTACTGTTAATTTTAAAATTATTATGATTGTTCTGGTATATTACCAGTTCACTGCTTCTTTGGAACAAGAAATCAACAAGTGGAAAAATTTCTTCTGAAAAAATACAGGTTGTAAAGCTGGTGCAGTAGTTTCTGATTTATTTCTTCCAAACTGCCCATGAAAGAAAGAGGTTTCGGGAGATAATTTACAATCACACCACTACTTAACCACTTGGTTGGGATATCTCTGTGACTGTTTCTGCTTCTAATTAATGAGTAATGGCACTTTGAACTCACAAAAGCAAGTCTCTTTGACTACATGAGAAGAATTCATGTCTAATACTGTAATGCTGAAATGCATTATGGGAATGAGGTAAATCACAGTAAATCATTTTGATCATAGCCTGAATGTCCACATGAGCATAAAACATAAAAAAATCAAGCTTACAGTCTCACTGGAAAGATTTCTTCTCATTGCCATCCTCTTCTTCAAAGCATCTCTGTCTGGCATTACATTAGACAAGAGTTAAAAGCAATGCTGCTAATTGTGTCACCAGCAGAACTTAACCAGATCTTGTGTATTTCCAATACAGAATTAAATTCCTATTTTAGGTAGATATGTCCATCTTGGATCCTTTTATAAAAGTAAATGTCTAGGAAATCAGCTGAAATAAAATTAACAGCACACACTTCATAGGCAGTAGCTAATATCTAGAGTGCTAAAATGGCAATGCAGGGTTGTAAAGGCACAGGCATATTGTTAAATTCATTGGCTGAAATCCAAAATGGTTACAGTAAGTAGGAGAATAAAATATTAGTAACAGGGCCCTCTATTGCTCACTTCAGATCAGCAAGTATACCACTGGAGCTGGGAATAGGTGATAATTATGAAACACAGGCACATAAACCTCCAGGCATAGATCCATAATGACCTTGGGCACTCACATCTGGCAGACATCGGAGGAGAAAGAGGCATAGACACACTCTGTCAGTCTCACAAATGGACCAAGGCAGCAGTGGTTTGGTTCTCCTCCATGCAGTGTGACTTTCAGATGAGCAAGGGTGTTTCATAGCTCTTCGAAGGTGTTATGCTGGGTTATATTTTATTTTACAAAATCAGAGGCTGAGCGTCTGTCGTGGTTTAGACCCAAGAGGGAGCTGAGCATGTGGCTGCCCAGTCACCAGCTGGTGGTGGAAGGAGAAAAGGGAGAAAAAATACAAAACCACACGGGTTGAGATAAGGAGAATTTAATATGGCGATGCAAAAGGAGGAATAAACAATGGTAATAACAACATATATACATATATAGCATGGGATATAAGGAAACAGACCACATTAGTGGTCACAGGTGGCATGACCTTGGACCTTCTGTCAGAGGTGTGACATCGGTATGGTATCCAGTAACCTATTGGTTGCTTTAGTTGTCTATACTGTCTGTAGCCCCTTCCCTGCTTCTGGTGAAAATTAACCTTATCCTAGCCAAACCAGGACAGTGTGTTAGCCTCTAACGTGGTCCTAGTCCTGAGTATGAGCCAGGAGATACTACACCTCAGAGAGGTGGCCAGTCTGACAGTTGGCCTTTGTGAGAAATACTGCTCAGAAGGAATACCCCTGCCATCTGCAGGGTCTACAAAAAAGCTTTCTGCAGCCTGATGAGGAGCTTTTCAAGACCTTTTACGCCTCCCCATCCTCTATTTAACAGACATGGACCTCATCTGGTATTTTCCAAATTTATTTTTGAGCAAGAAAAGAAGCCCTCAGATGCCAGGTTTCATCTTGTTTCATGGATATGCAGTGCTGACAGTGCACGCTGAAAGCAGCGTGGGTAACCTGGGCTGCTTTCCAAAGGTAAGGAAGACATTCTGTAAGACATGTCAAGATTCTTCACAAGATTCTGTCTGGAGATCATCCTGAACTCCAGCTGAGTGCATAGCTCTCAGAAATTACATTGATTTTGTAGCTGATAATGTATCTTTCATGTTTATTTGCCATTGGAAATTATTCCCCAAAAGTTTAAGAATAGATTTGGCCCAGAGAAACAGAATCAACATCCCATGGAAAAAGTTGAGAGACTGGAAAACAAGTTCATATTGATTCACAATCAACAAAACGAAACAGAAAAACACAGGCGTTGTTCATGGGATAGGAATTCTAAAATATTCCATTTTTGGAGTTTGGTGGTTTGCTTGCTGCCCAGCTTGAAAACATCATCATTTCTGCTTTCTCAATGCAGAAAGAAAAATGCAATAATTTAAATTTTTTTAAACAATATTTTAAAAGAAAGGAAAAAAAAACCACTCTTTCAGGTGCCACTGTCTATGAACTCATGTACTCTGGCTTCTTTATCATCATCTTCAAAAAAAAAAAAAACACTGTTTCAGGTGCCATTGTCTATGAACTCACGTACTCTGACTTCTTTATCATTATCTTTTTTCAACCTTTAAGCTTGTGCTCAGCTCCTCTACAAGGCAGCCTTGAAGTCTTTGCTTTTTTTCTAATGAAAATGAAAGAAATATATGCAGTCTTCAAAGTAGGCTGCTAGGAAGATACTGTCGTGATTTTCTGAAGAGAAAACTGCAATATTCCAGTGAAACTGTAATTTTCCCATACAGGATCTAAGTTGTTCTAAGCTGGAGCTTTTTCATCAGGAACAAAACCTGATGAGCCTACTTCATCCCAAACAGTTCAGATAAGGTCTGCAATTAGCTTCTGACCATCAGATGATAAATAGACAATTCACTACCAAAATCTAACACGTAAAACTTAAACTCTGCAGATTTATTTAGATGTTACAGAAGACAAATAGATGAAAATATCTCTGAGAACTGTCTGAGCACTCACTACCAATACTTTTCTATCTTTATTTCAAAAGCTGTGACTCAGTTGTGTGCACAGGAGTATCTAATGCAGTTTTAGATGAAAATATCTCTGAGAACTGTCTGAGCACTCACTACCAATACTTTTCTATCTTTATTTCAACAGTTGTGTGCACAGGAGTATCTGATGCAGTTTGAGACCCCTTAGGTTATCTGAGACATTGACATGAGAGAGGCAGGAATGACACAAGACCTGTGAAAGCCTAACCCTTCTGAATCAGCAGCTCCAGACAAACAGGATGTCAAAGGCCAGCTCAGATGATGTTAGATGCTGATGTTTAGACAGATTAATACTACTCCAATCTTCCTTCCTATATGTAGCCTTTAAGATTTGCTTTTTCAGGTATCTATGCACAAGTGTGTTTAAGAGAATCTTGTCCAAAAGTAAATCTAGCTTAAATGAATTCCAGTTCATCAACTTAACGCCAAGAAGAATTTTTTGAAAAACAGTTGTAAACTGTTGTCTTTAACATGAGTCCTCAGGGACATCTGTACAACGTTGGTACCTACAGAAGCAATTCAGAAGAGAGGTAGTAGGCAGTTTGATAGAACAATTGCTTGATGTACTGCAGAGTGGAATCTGTACACATATTTGTATGCATGAGAGGGAGATCCCACTTTCTTTTGGCAGTGCTAAAAGGGATAAAGGCTTACTTTTGTCCTAAAGAAAGCACATCTGACTGACCATGTAGATGGCACAGAAGTGCTGAGCTAAGAGAAAGGATCAAATCCTCAATGATCACATTTCAGAACAGAGAAAAACTTCTACCATCACTTACTGATAGTATCACAGGGCATTGCTGAAGAGGATAGACTCTGAAAGATGTGACAGTGTATCAGTCATTTGACAAATCTCATACCCTCATCTCTTACCCACATAAAGGTAGCAATAACAGACAAAGACCTGGGTTTATAAAAACAACACTCAGATTGTGTTGCAAGAACAGATTTGGAAGTCTTACAGAGTTTTACACTATAATAAAATCAGATATGTGCCCAAGACTCTGCTATAAAAAGATTGTGGTCGTGTTTTCTTTATTTAAATAACCATTTTTCCTTATGCAAAAAAAGATAAAGAATATTTTCTCTTTCAGGGGAAAATATACTGAAAGAGATATTTAATAACACACAAAGACAGAAATGTAAAATTTGACCATTTTAAAAGAAAACTGGATAAAGAGGGGATATTGTGAGACAAGATGAGAAGATTCCTGCATTTCCCTGGAATGAAGTTAGGAAAGTAGTTCTTCAGAAACATGAAGTATCCTGGGGCAAGAGCTATTTGTGATACATCTGTGATGACAGCAGTTTGTTAGAGACCCAGATTATAGGGAAATGTTCCAGCACGCAGAAGACTTTGAGGCTTTAGCAATACGAAAAGGATGGCAATGGCTCGACAGAGCAGAAATCCTAAGGGGAGCTGCAGCCAAGGTTGAAGATATTCAGGGGCTGGCCTAAGCAGTTAGTTCACCTCATACCCCCACCGAGGGAGAGCACATTTACATAAACAGATGGCATAAGCTCCTTGCAGAGGCTCTTTTTTATTACAGCTCCCACTTCAAAGCTGCTCTGCTTAACATCACTGCAAACCTCCCCAGAGCAGCTCATCATAACAGTGCCATGCCCTGTCTGTCAGCTCCATCCACCCACAGCCCCGCACGTTCAGCCCAGCTCCTGGCACAACAGTCAGTGGGATGTTCTCCTCCTGCAGCAACTGCTTGTGCTACCATGCTTCCAGCATTTTAGAGCACTGCCATCACCTGCTTGTCTCTCAGCCCCTACTGTGCCCCAGACTGCATGTGTCTCTGCAAGTGGCACTGCTGCTGGCACGTGGGGGGTTTGTCTGGTGGGCCATCTCCACCTACAGCACCTCCCTCACAGGGACGGTGCAGCACCAGCCCTACCACACTCCTTCTGGCAGTAGTTCAGCACCCACTTAGCACCCTGGCTTCTGGGGAACCCCTTCTCTTCCCACCACATGCGCACGGCCACAGTCTGAAAACTCAGACGTCTTCCATCCGTCTGATGCTACTATGGAAGAAGGCAGATCCACTGATATTCTGCAGACCTTTCAAACATTTCTTCTTGTCTGAGTCAAGAGGTAAAACATGCCTTTAAAGACAAAATAGGACCTTTATTGGCTGCTGGGTTTCTGCTTTTCCCACTGATCCAGGGAGCTCCTGCCTTAGCCAAGATAGGCTGACTTCCTCCATTATGGCAGTTCTGATGTGTTAACTGGTATGTGTGAGCATTCTGATTCCCTGATTGTGTGTCTTATCCTTGCCTGTCAGCTTCCTGTCCAAAAAAAAACACCCAAAATCCAAGAGGAACAGACTTAAGGTTGTTGCACTCCATGGTTCCACCCAGAATGCAGAGGTGTGAAACTCCATCAAAAGAAGCAGAAGATATTTTTCTGCTCTAAAGATTATCACAACTAGAGAACAGATTGGTGATGACACAAGTGGACAGAGAAAGAAGTTGAGCACTGCAAGAAAAAGGATACTTTAGGAGTTGGACTTTTGTGTTCGTTATTTATCACTTAATTTAAATGATTAATGAGTTTGAGAGAAAGAAATCTTCTTCAACTTTAAGCAGAATTCATCTCCTTTAGTCAAAGCATGAGATCACATTCTATGTATCTCCAAAGGTCCCCAGAAAGGAAGATAAAATTTGATATGGCATTCTTGAGGTTTTAGACTGAAATAGAAAGGGGAAAAATAGAAAAGAATTCCATGCCATCAGATCTAGCCTCCTCCAATGACTGTCTTTGTATTTCATAAAGAAGAAAACACGTAAAAAATAAAGGCACACAGGTCCACAATTTTCAAAGACTCTTTATAGAAAGCTTTCAAAAATATTAAGGAGAGCTCCTTTCTTGTGGGGTAAAGATATGCTACATATCTTCTAAAGAATGAGAACTCACGCTTTGATTCACTCTGGTTTTGACAGTCACATGACTTTGTTTTTCCTGACCCAGCACTTACAAAAAGAGATCACAGATGCAATAAGAGAATGTTGCAAATATCACCCAGGCTTATGTAAAAGTATGATCCTGGTAGGTGTGAGATGGAGGAGAACGAATGGTTCTGTGATATGAGGAGCTAGACAAAGTTTCAATCTAACACACAGATGCTGTGAATTCTGCTTACAGAAAGGAAGAAAAAAAACTACCAAAGCAAGAATACAATGCAGTGTATTTGTTCATCCAGCTATCCAGCAAGTTGTACCACAGCTCTAGGGAGTGCCAGACCTCTAATTAACTTTATGTGGGGACTTTTAAATCTGCCATTAATACCAGAACCAATGCCTACAAAAGTTTCAGTTTAATTCAAGCTTTGATGAATGAACACAAACATGAATCAAACCACGACTCATTTTTACGGCTTCGGTAAGGAGGAACACGCGAAAGAAACACTTGGTGAGTTGCTGCTCTCTACTGGGGAAAGGATGTAAGAAAGATTACCCACCAAGAATCACATGGCACATGCACTACTTAGTTCTATTAATTCCCTGTATTACAAGTTATTTCAGTCTTATCTGTGAACCAATTTATTAATTTTAAAATGATGTTGATAGTGACTTCCCAAGTTAAGTCTGCACAAGTAATTTCATCCATGAATTCATATGCATATGTACACCTATCTTAAAATTTTGATTGACTAATTTGCCAGAAATTTACCTCCCCTCCCTCCCTCTCCCAAACACACACATCACCATATTCTCTCATAGTTCATACTAAACACACTTTTTCTATTAAGAAATTATCTGATTCCCCTTAGCTAGCAAATTCAGATTTTACTTAATCATGCAAAACCGGACCTGGGATATGAGGCACAGGGTATAATGACTGACACTAGGGCACTGTGATGATGGCAAGAGAAGGAACTGGGAAACAAATAGGCTGTTAGATTGAGCCAAATGTATATTATTACTTTTGGGAACATGCCTGAGCATAAGTGTGAAGACACTAAAAAAGCAGAGGCTGGGGTTACCAAACAGCAATCTGTTTGTCTAATTAATGTGCTTCTGTTGGAGAGAGAAACATTTTGTTTGCATTAATGGCCATTGACAGAGCTAATGGGACAACACAGAGATCAGTGCCCTCAGAAGAGAGCCATTAAATTTACATCTTGCTGAAAAAGTTGTATCTTGCTAAAAGCTAGGGTTACTAATCTCCATTCTCCATGCTCCAGGTATGGAATGGGAATTTAGCCTGAGATGAGTCTGAAGCCTGTCAAGACAGAGGTGGCAGAAGGAACAAATAGTTTCTGGTGCTAATTTTGGGCTCATGTCCAAAACTGTCCTCATCAAAGCATCTACCTTCGTCCTGTTAGATCACAGCCCTAGTGGGAGCCTCACTGCCATATGCACCTGATGTGCAATCGTGTCTTATTCTATGGGCTCAACCACTGTGTTTATAACCTCCTGCTGAGGTTTTACTGTAGTTCCAGGAGACAGAAACTACATTTCCCCTCTGAAACAAGCTGCAGCTGCTCTTAGTGCAGCACCCACCTCTTCCCTCTTCAGAAACACAGACGAGTGGGAACACGATTCTCATTCACTGCTCCTTCCAATGACCAGGCAAGCATCAAAACCAGTTCAAAACAGGTGATTCATTAGATGACTAGGGAAGATGCTCTGCAGGACCTACTAAAATGAAAAGGGAAAAATTGATTTGGGATGTGAAGGTCAAGGGAAGCTCTGGCTGTAGTCACCATAAAATGATGGGGTTTAAAATTCTGAGGCAAGCGAGCAAGACAAAGAGTAGAATCACAGCCCTGGACTTCAGGAGAGAAACTTTTGGCTTGTTCAGGGACCTTCTTGTGAAAATGCCCAAATGAGATTCAAGGAGTTTTCAAGGATTACTACCTCAAAGCACAACAGCAGTACATTCAGTCGTGTAGAAATTCTAGCAAACACATGGCAGAAGGCCAGCGTGAGTAAACAAGGAACATCTACCTGAGCTCAAACACAAAAAGCAAGCATAAAGGTGATACCAGCAGGGATGAGCTGACTAGGAGGAACACAGAGGCACTGCCTGAGCATGTAGGGGTGGAATAAACCAAAGCTCAGCTGGAACTGAAACAAGCAAGGATATGAAGAGCAACAAGAAGGGCTTCTGTAAACGCACTGCCAGCAAAATGAAGGCAAAGGACAAATCTAGCCCTCTGCTCAATCATTGGGGGCATACTAACAAAAAAAAAAACCCAAACCAACAACAATTTAAAAAAAAAAAATCAAAACCAGAAAAAAATTGAGATATTTCATACACTTTTTGCTTGTGTCTTTCACAGGTAAGTAGTCCGAATGCAGTCTGCTGGCTTCATGGAGGCTGAGGTTTGAGGACCCTTACAGGCATGACTTAACCCATCCTTGCCTTGATCAATCTTAAACGTTGCTACAATACAACACACACAGAAAGGTAGTCATTTCGGAGAGCTCCATCCTAATCTTTTCAGGTGAAGCACTGGTACCTCTGAAGTAAATGTAACAGTCTCCTCATCCTCCTCGTCTTTGTTACTGCAGGAAAACCAGTAGCAGCACAGAGGAGGAGAGGATCACAGCTCATGTCATTCCTGGCATTTTGATACTGCACACAGGTATATTTTTAATTTTTTTTTTTTTTTTTTCAGTTGGACAGAAATAGTTCAAAAACTTTCTGCTGTTTTAGTTACCTTATACCATGACAAGCATCAGAAATTTCTCAGGCAACACTCTAAGCAGGTTTCTGCATTTCTTCTGGACTTGGTGAAAAGAAATGCTGATTTCTTCTCATGCTCCACCTATACGGGTTATGCAGGATGCCTGAGATCACTAGCATGAACACATCATAGGTTTGTAAATCCCTGTATATACATATCAGCATGTTGTATGTCTCCTGACATAGAAATCACTTGTGGACCAGATGCAGTTTGTTTACAAGAAAGAAGTAAAACCTCGGGGCAATTTTTTTAGGACACTAGAAGAAATCTGAGTGTAGATCAGTAATTAACATGGACTGTAAGCTGGTCTAACTAAAGAAATGATCTTCATTTAACTCAACATTTTCCAGAGCTTTTATAAATCTCAGACCCCAAATCTTACCATTCCCTAAGTGAGGCATACCAGTTATGAGAGCAATAGAGGTTAATTAAAAACCACTTTCCTGAAGTGTTTTTGAAATGGAATATGTATCTAATGTGTATGTTAAGTAACTGTAGTGCACACACCTGGCTTGTGAGTGGGTATGTATGTGAATTCCTCTCCCCCCTGGAAAAATGTTAGAACACTGTTAAGGTTGTACAGTCAAGCATTTAAAAGACAGAAAATGTCAAAATTGAGTTTGTGCCTGAAGAACTGTAATTCAGCTCCTCTGTGAGATTGAAACGTGATAAGTTCTGGCACTGAGTGACCCTACTCCTTTTTTATCTTTTATTTTTAAAGTACTTCTCCCTTCCTCTCTGTGCTCAAAGTGCTTAGGCTGGTCTGTACTACTTTACAGCCATTCTCACTCATTTCTCATTCTGCCTGTGACCTCAGAACACACTTAAATCCTGCTCTGAACACAGAGCTTTAATTTCCCCATTGTATTTCCCACAAGTAGCAAATGTAAATCATCTGCCTGAGTCCTTCAGCGCCTCAGTGAGGGAAGGTGAAGACATGCTTGACAGTGTGTCTTGAATCCTTGCTTGCTCAACAGCACTGTGTCTGAAAGCTTCCCAAACAGAACAACGTTATCCATGAAAACATCTTTTATCAATGGAGATAAGAAACAGAAAGATATTAAAATAAAAAGTCTCACTCATCTGACAGCCCACTTTCAAGGTGCCAGTTATCCAGAGCTCTTAGCAAAATTAGCATGTTCTGTATCTAATACCCAGTTCCCAGATTTCAGTTGCAGTCATGAGGACTCATGCCTCCTGCAAACCCAGAGCTGTGCCCTGAAAGATGGTGCTGCTGTAAAGTTCCTCAGATCCACCCACTGCATTAGCAGTAGCCACTAAAAAAAAGGGGAGCAGAGTCCATGTGTGTGTAGCAGCAAGTATCACACACCACATCTGCTCTAAAATTGCCAAGTGAATGAAAAGGAAGCTTCATGTTGAGTCACCTCAGTCTAATCTCAGTTCCTGGAGCTGATGGAGTAGACAAGAGCTACAATAGTTCAGCATTTCTAGCATGGGCCGTAGCATTTTACCAGTAAGCTGCAGAGCTGTGTGCTGGCACGACTCCTGGGTTCTCAACCAGCTTTAGCAGGGGATATTTTGTTGGCTTCAATTCCTCTTGCAACTAGACCTTGTCCACTTGTTGCCTTTTGGTCTATTTCCTCTTTTCCAGCTACTTCTAACTTCATAATTTGCCTCCAGTCTCTTTCTTATCAAGCTTACCCTGTTCCTCCTGCTATATCCTTGCTCTTGTCAGACATCTGCTCCAACACTCACCAAATTTATACCTTGCTCTCCTAAATCCTAATCCACAGCTTTCTTCTGGGACTGAGGAAATCAGTGAATTTGCGGTTCTGATCCCTGCATCAGGAATCGTTTTTATGTTTTATAGAAAAGAATCCTTGAATAAAAGCCAGCAACACCACTTGGGCTCTGCACAAGCATAGAATTAGATAAAGCAGTTTACCAGTTAAATTCAGGTTCATGGAGATTAGCATTATGTACAAGAAGGTAAAATCTTGCCCACTCTGAAATTTCTACCAGCTTTAGTGAGACAGGGATTTTTCCTGTAATTTCTGGTTTTAAGTTACCAAGGGAAAAAACCTGTAAATCAGGAGCCTCTAAATGTCATCCTCAAAGAATTAATCAAACTCTGCTTGTGCCTTCTCTACTATTTTCCTTTTTGAATTTGAGGTCCATATACTTTATGCATTCTCACAAATTGAGTATATATTCCTCCTGGAGGAGGAATATATGGAGGGGGCTGAGGTCCAGCCTTGATCCTACACTGATTTCTTACTTCAGAAGGCATAGGATGGTCCAAAACACAGAAGCCAGGCACTACAGTTGTCCTTCAAAATTGTGTTTCCAGGTTTTTTTTTACTTTTGTTCCCTGCTGTTCCCTGCCCCAAGCAATTAAATGCCAAAACTACTGTTAAATGACCCCAGAATAGTTCCCAGAACAACCATCACGTTGGCCAAAGACGTCAGCAAATCAACAGCTACTCAGAAGGGCAGGAGTAGGCCATTGGAAATCTTTTCCTCTGTTTTGCAGTCTGATCCATGACTTGGGCTGCAGCCTCGTGCTCCTTCAGACAATCCCCCAAATCCTTTCCTAAAAGGAAAGCCACTAAACTTGTTTCTCCCCATAGGCACACACAGAAACCTTAAACGATGTTCTTTGTCTCCAGATGAGAGCAATAGCTCTTTTCACAGCAACAATGGCCATTTGGGTACTTTAACACCCCTCATATCCAACAGCATGACAGAATCTTGTTCAAGCTTTAATTTCTAGAACTTGAACTCTGCCCTTCAGGGATACTGGTGTAGCACTCTGCTTTTACAATCAGTCAGACCTGGAAGCCAATCCCCCAAAATTATTCTCTGACTTATATACACAAATACACACAGGTACATTTCACTGTATCCCAAACACATACGTTGCCTAGCCTTAAAGTGACAGAAATTTCTACTGTGCTTCCAAAAGTTGCTGTTGTCTCTCTCTACTGACATTCAGCACCTCTTCTCCCACTCAAAGCAGAACATGAAGTGATGTTTATTTGCTCCCAAGACATTTTTACTTCTGCTCCATAAGGTTTCTAACAAGAAGAAGCTCATTTTCAGTCATTACTAACCCTGCTAAGAGTTGTTGCCAACAAAAATCTACTCAATTGCATGGTGTCTGATGGCTACATGTTGACATATTTGCCAATTATGCACACAAAAATAATAAAATATATATCACAAAGAGAGAATTTAGTCAGTTTTGTTAGAAGTCCTCAGAGTTAACATTCTGAAGTGGTTTGGAAACCTGATAACCTGAAGTTCTTGAAGACCTTTTTCTTGCTTCTTGGTAAAAAGAACTGTGATTCCTTGGTTATATATAGAACTGCATGCCAGCTGAACACAAAATTGCCATGAGAGCTAGAAAATCATCTGACAGGTGGATGTGCCTCATGCACAAGAGAACTAATGGTGTAGATGTAATGTTAGTGTCCTTGAAGGTAAAAACTGAGCTCAAGTTTTGTGTGGTGCATACATAGTTGGGCTACCTCTGGCAGTTTCAGCTCTGATGTCACTTGGGGCTTTTATCTAGAAACTAAGGAATTCAATTTAATTGCCTACTAAATCTGAGATCTGGATCATCAATGGCTAACCAAGGAAAGTGGAAGAAACCAGGTAAAACACACTCTTCATTCCACCTACTGAACTGCTTTGCCAAAAACCAAAACAATAACAAAAAATTCAAGACTCATTGCCTTGAAAGCAACTTCAGTCCATGACATTCTGCTTAGTCATAACCAATTCTTCCCCAACATCTAGCTAGTTGTGTTTTCCACCAAAGCAAATGCTGTGAAATCACACCAAGGAAGGTTTCTGCATTGCTTCAAAAACAGCAACAGGAAAACCTGGATTTTCACAGTTCACTGTTCATCAGTACAGTTAATTGTCTAACAGAACACTAACATTTTACTTATCACAAATACAGGGCACAAAATCAAAACAAAGCATGAACTTCCCAATATGCACTAGGAAAGAGCTTATGTATGTATGCATATGCTTTTGTGTATCTTTTATTTGTGCCTTAGAACCTGGAGAAGACACCCTGCAAAGGGCTTATTTGCATATTAAAGGCCATTTTGGTGAACTCTGTAGAAGCTGTAGTAGAGACAAAATCTCTGGGATGCTATCTATGTACACTGATCCAGGCCTGATCCTCCTTTCCCTCAACAACCAATTTGGCAATATCAAAGAACTTATAAATAGATTAAAATGACAATCTAGCTTCACTGCCAGGACAGTATGAATGGCAAAAGAAGATCTTAGCATGTAACTTGGAAACCCACCCGTCCCCCCTCCTCCCCTCCCCATAAGGTTTGCTGTGCCAGCCTTACATGGCATTGCTGCTTCTGCTCCAAGGGCTAACACACACCCTGGGGCACAAGGATCAACTGCAATCCCCCCCCAAGCTCTGAAAGAGTGCAGGGCTTCTGATCCCAGGCTACTGATTTTGGAGGGGTGTGAGCAACTTCTGCTCCTGCTGCCAGACTCCTCTGAGCTGCTGCTGCCTCCTTGCTGCTTCATCGAACCCTGAGCACCCTGGCAGTGGGTGCATTCCTTACCTAATCTGCCATACGTGTGGGAGGGTGGATTCCACACTCTGTACAGATTCCACACCTCTGCCCAGGCCTGATTTAGAAAGCTTTCAAACACAGACCTCTCAGATCCTTTCTTGGTTTCTCCACTTCCATCTGCCAGCAGCAGAGCAGCAACATTTCTGGCTTGGCTTAGAGCACCATCTCATTGCCTAAGTGTATCCTGGTGGATTCACACAGCTAAACTCACTGCCAAAACACTCAGTGACCCAGGCTATGAATTTCTCTTGTTTCTCAAGAGCCTGCCTAAGTCTTGCCTGAAAAACAACCATGGAACCTACAAAGAAAGGACTGGGGTGAGGGGCTTAGCATTAAAAGAGATGAGCATGAAAACAAGCTTTCAGAGACTATGTTTCCTCTAGACTGACCCAAAAGTAATGTAGTCTCATTATATCCTGTGTCTGGAAGAACCATCTTGAAATTATCACTGCTACTGATGATGGGTAGTCAGAAGAGAAAGATCCTGAGCCTTTGATTTTTTTAATATTTCTGTGTGCAGGAAGTAATGATTTCTATACAGGCAAGATTCAAAAGTGCCTGTTAAAAATAAAATCATGCTCAGAAATTCATAGAAGTGCTTTTCAAAATAGTTTTGAAGTCTCATTATATCCTGTGTCTGGAAGAACCATCTTGAAATTATCACTGCTACTGATGATGGGTAGTCAGAAGAGAAAGATCCTGAGCCTCTGTCTTTGATTTTTTAATATTTCTGTGTGCAGGAAGTAATGATTTCTATACAGACAAGATTCAAAAGTGCCTGTTAAAAATAAAATCATGCTCAGAAATTCATAGAAGTGCTTTTCAAAATAGTTTTGACTCATTTGGGAAACATCCAGTGTTTTGATTTGAAAGTTTTTGATAGAATCAAGTCAAATCGTACTTCACAGTATGGATTTTTCTTCATTAATATTCTCTACAGTATAAAATAAAATTACTTTTTCTTTTCTCTGGACTTCAATTCAGCTAAATATCTCCTGCTGGATTTCAGGTGGACTAAATCTCCTTTGTTCTAATGTATCAGAGCCCTAAGCATCATGCCCACAAACATGTCTTTAAAGTGTACCCTTACTATGCAACCCCTGTTCACTTTCTTTCACAGACATCTCTTTGGTCACAGAAATCTTTTGTTACAATACATTTTCTGAGAAAGTTAAACATTTGCATCATTATTTGAACAGAAGGAAAACAAAATCTTTAGAAAATTACACAGTAATTAAGTAAAACTAGTTGGTTTAGTTATTTCTTTTTTTTTTTTTTTTTTACTGGTAATTTATTGACACCATATTAATCAGAACAACATAAAGAGGAAAAGTAAGAGAGACATAGAAAAGAAAACCAAAATACAGGGTCAGATTTGTTACTACCATATAGAGCCACTGGTAAATGAAGATCTTCTTAACTGAAGTTGGAGAAAAATTCCATCTAAGTGTTGTAGAAACATGAAAGAAGGAAAGAAAAATTAAGAAATGGAAATAAAAGTCAAAGTCAAATAAGTGAATCAACTGAAAGGTGTGAATGAATCTTTAGGATTATGAAGCAACCTTTATGAATTATTTGCCATTTACTTTGCAATTTCACAGCAAGCAATCTTTACCAATGTAAATGGAGTTATATCAATTGTTTGCATCTACTGTAAGGTTGAGCAGGAAGCCAGAAAACCCTGCCCTACACATCACAAAGAAGCAGTACTTGACTACCTGATATGTCTTCTTCTGTATCAGTATCTGGTAGGTCCTCTTCTTGGGATATAAAACCAGATTTAGCTTACTGAGAATGAGAATTGTGAGGACCAAAGTAAAACCCACAGGAAATTATTTTTATATAGCACACTTTGTTTTGATCCCGGCATTTTCATAACACATGAGAGAGAAATCGCACACTTTGTTTTGATCCCGGCATTTTTGTAACACATGAGAGAGAATTTTTTTTTATCTTTATAAAACCTATTGTAGCAAGTATTTTGAAAGAACACAAGCAGCAGAGCTGTACTTGAAATCAATGAAATTAGAGTATGCTTTCTGAAGACACGAGACAAGCTTTGTCAGGGTAGGAGAAGGATTTTCAATTAGTACTGAGGAGATGAACACAGGGCAATGAGTAGTTGAGCTGTGTTTTTTTTTTTTATTGAAGACTTCTACAATAACATTCTCCATGTTATTTTCTGAGACACATAATGCATATTTATATACGTAAAAATGTGGTTTGTATATGTACACATACATGTACATATATATAAATGCATGCATACATATATACAAATATGCATTCAGAGGCACAGATACATAGACATACACTCTGGATTTTACTCATGGCTGATTTCAGGCAGTGAAAATAGCATGGTTTTCTAAAACCTCTCCACATTTTTAGGCCAAGTTCATTCCCAAAGCTAATCCACCAAAACACTACAAGGAAACAATTTTATGTCTGAGATATGACTGACCCACCATACAACACCAATGAGACTGCTGTGCTAATTTGTCAGTCCTAAAATCAAGTGACATGGGCATGAAAACAAAAGCCACTTACAGTAAAGTTCCTTTTCCTAGTGTTTAAGGCAACCAGTACAAAACCTCAACCTGAAAAGCTTTTAAACCACCTTTCTGAAATAAGTGTGTATCAACTGACTCATTAAGTGCATCCCAGTCCACACCAGATGCAATAAGATGAGTAGGTGGTCACATGGCTCTAAAATCTAAGCTAGAAACACTCATTCCTTCCCACTCAAAATAAATAAGTTAAAAGAGAAAATTAAAACATTCCATTAACAAAGGCAACCAGCAAGGTAAAAGGCAGAACTAAACAGTTCTGAATACAACCTAGTATAGAGTAAAGGCCAATGAAATATGGAACTCAGCCCCATACAGCTTAACCTGGCTTACCTTGTGAAATGTCAGTGTAACAGACCATTGCTGGAAAGATAAGCAGGGTTAGAGTTTAAAGAGGGACCCTTAACAATGAGAACGTTGTTAGAAAAGTTTTCTATTCTGTACATGTTTATTAGCTGCCATTTA
>NW_008632985.1:7800-66944 GCF_000691845.1 Merops nubicus | reverse complement strand
TCGTGGGGCACAGTGTCGAAGGCTTTCTCATTTTATATTTTGGAAAGGCAGCATGCACGGAAAATAGGTGTTCAACAATTTTTCTCACACTGATAGCTTTGAAATATCTTAGTTGTACCTATGTAACAAGATCTTTTAAGATTTACAGCAAAGTAGACACTTTTGAAAGCAGCTGTTTAAAAGGAAAAGTAAAAATACTCTTCTTCCCATAAGAGCAAACGTGGGGTTTTTTTTGGTGGTTTTTTTTTTTTTTTTTTTTTTGGCCAAGGTATTTCATACAGTTGCTTCAAATCTTCATTATCCTTAAGGGCAATCTTCTCCAGCATGTTCAGGACTTCCAGAAGATGTTGAATGGATGGATCTGTAGGAACTGGGGTGTTGTGAATGGCTATTCTGAATCAAAAGGGAATACACTCTTGTATTTTTGAGAATCTTTTCTTTTAAAAACCTGTTACACACTGCAAATAATGAAAAGAAGCTCAGAATGTCTTACTGCTGTACTTTCTGGGCAGGTGTATCTGTCATTTATAGGTTACTTCTTAAAGCTAGCTCAGTAAAGATGGTGGATGAGAGCAGACAATGAAAGTTTTTTGTCTTTGCATGCTTCATTTTATAGCACAACCAGATTCCTTTTCTGGTACCCCAGAGAAGTCAGGTAGGCTCCAACAAGTGATTCTCTGAGGACCATGCATAAAACATAATGCCAAATCTCTGGACATACATCATTAGGTTGCTAGGGAGATAAGACAGACACACTCCTGGCAAAAGTAATGTTTAAAAAAATGTTAAGTAACATTAAACATGAGAACACACTTAAAGATGAGAAACAAGCCGACTCTGCCTAAACTTACCCAAAGGATATATCTGAGGATACTTTGAACCAGTGAAGAAGGATGGCACAGTGTAGTGAGCTGTCGAGTCTGTGGTTTTGATTCATTACCCGTTGCGAGTTTGAATTCTGTTTGAACCTCAGGTAGGTTCAAGCCAAAACCACTGCTGCCAGATGTCTGAATTTTGTGGCTTTGATCAGTTTTTATTTGCTGAACAGACTTTATGTGATTGTTAATCTCACGAGTGCATTATTATATGAAACAAAAAGAAAAATAAAGCTAGTCTGACCTTTTTGTTCTGTAGCCGAGTCACTGACACTTCAAAGAAGTTTTTTGAAAAAATAAGGAAGAAGGAAGTTCTTCAGGTGATGAAAAAGAAATTTAAAAGGGAATGTGCATTTGAATAATAGCCAAATTACTATTTAGGTCCTGTCAAATTCCTTTTTTTTTGGTTGATTTTCCTCTGAAGTGCTATGTATTCAATGAAATCAAATGCAGAAGGGAACAGAATGCTATTATTTTTTTGTAGTGGTTGTCTATTCTTGTATTTGTACAGACTCAAGATGTGAAAAACTGCTTCTTGCTCTGCTACTATGTACAATTCTGTGCAGTTAAAAATATCCTATTTAATTTTAACAGAAGTATATAACAGTTATCTTTGTAGCTGTCAGTCCTAGGAATGATAGGTGCGTGAATTGACTTGAAGCACAAGTGCACATCTAAGTGGTTACAAATCAAATGCAAGTAAAATTTAACAGTCATATAAACAATGAATATTTCATTAACCAAACAAAATCACAAAGTTACTGCTGAGGGAATGGTCCTTCAAGGAATAGATGAGTATAAAGCAAGCTGCATTTGAAAATAGAATTAGTGTTTTCCATTTATCCATTTCATTTTGAAACCAATGAAGATACATGATTTTACCTTTATGCATATATCCATATTATGCATATTTACAGTGTAATTCACTGTATTGCTTATCAGGTCATAAAGAGTTTTGGGGGTTGTTTGGGTTTTTTTTAATGTTTCCTTTTTTCAGATTTTAAACAGACAGACAATAAAGGCTATTTAAAATTAAAGTCTGCATAGTACTATGAACATGTACAAAGTGATAGAAATGTGTAAAAAGAAAAAGATATTTTAAGGTATTGATTGAGATGATTCAGGAATTTTGATGGAAACATTTATATAAGTGCTTTACTAGACATATGCCAATGCACTTAGTTTTTCTTTCACTGATAAGCCTCCAGTAAAGCACATCTCTCAGATGGCAGTTGACACAAGTCCCTGGACAATTTATTATGGTAACTTGAGTTATGACAGAACCAAAGGTTTGGTTTAAATAACAATAAATTTGGGGAGATTTCAAACTTAAATAGGATTTGAACTTTGCTGCTTAGCTCATCTCAGATGTTAAGAGAACTACTGTGAACCCTCTGATGGACTGGTTCCCATCACTGCCTGCTGACACCATCCAAATGAGCTGCAGAACAGTGCAACGTTTCTTCATCTGAGTGGAAATGTAGCTTTTGGTTACATTTCAGTGACATTTATTTTTGTTATCTTCACCTATGATAATTTTTTTTTATGGCCTAATATAGTTTCAATATGAACTATCTTTCTTTCAAGCAGTTAAGAAACATATAAAAATGTAAAGTGTGTGTTTCACTTTTACTCAGTTAAATGTGAAAAGATGATAAACTGGTGTTTCATCAGAAAAATAATTTCAAAAAACCAAGTAACATTTAAAAGTGTTTCATGTAAATGCTTTTCTTTTCTTAAAGAAAGGTTCTTGAACTAAAAGAAGCTTGAGTAGAAGTTTTAAAGGTTGAATCTGTGACAACTTTAAAAAGATCCAGGAAACTCTTAAATACCTGTCAAGTGAAACAGAGACTGTACTCCACTCCAAGTATAATGGAAAGATTTTAGAGCTGAACCTTTCCTAAGGTTAGAGTTGGAATTTTGTGTGTGTATTTATATATGTGTGAATATTTTTTCTTTAGCACCTTTAATCAGGAAGTGGTAAGATATTTTCCATATCTATACAAGAGTTGATATGTTATTTTCTACAAACCTACAAAGATATGATTCCATCTGATTTGCTTCATCTCCACTGTGCTGCTTTTTGTGTAGTACTCTAAATTATAATGAATGAAAAATGAACAGTTAACTAGAATTTTAATAGTAACTTCATAAAAGTGCTCTGCAACATATGAAAAATGTAATTAGTGAAAAACTAATAATAATAAGCAGAATAATTTTCAATCATAAGTACCAAAATTGTATGAAATATTCATTTCATAAACTGGAACATGTGGAAACACAAATCACAGTAACACATTTTGTCAGCTAGAAAGCACATGTTGTTTGTTTTAAATGCTGTTAAGAATCTTGTGCTCTTCTATTAACAGTTTCTGAATATCTGTGGAAAAAGAAAAAACATTTTTTAAGGTTTTCTTGTGAAGAATGATTTTTTTATTTTAAGTTACGTTGGTGTCATTGCCATAATCTGCAACATTTTACTGTAAAATTACTTGTTTTGTAGTAGCATTTTATTTAAATGCTACTATGAAACACCAAAATTTAGCCTGAAGAAGAGGAGGCTAAGGGGAAGCCTTGTCACTCTAAAACTACCTGAAAGGAGGTTGAAGGGAGGTCAGTACTGGCCTCTTCTTATATGGTGCAGCTGACAGGCCAAGAGGAAATGGTACAAAGTTACGCCAGGGGAGGTTTAGGTTAGACATGAGGAAAAACTTCTTCACCAAAAGGGTGACCAAGGACTGGAACAGGCTTCCCAGGGAGGTGGTTGAATCACCATCTCTGGATGTATTTAAAAGCTGTCTAGATGGGGTGGTCAGGGATGTGGTGTAGAAGTGGCCTCATAGAGTTAGATAAGGGTTGGACTTGATGATCTTAAACCAAAATCTTAAACCAATTATCTTGAACCTTTCCAACCACAGTGATTTTGTGATTCTGTGTTTTAAAAAACTCCGAAATTAGGTCTCTGTCTCCTGAATGCTGCAAAAACTTTTCTAATATATTTCAGATATGACATGTCCAAAAGAGCACTTCAGCTGTCTTTTCCATAGCTCACAGGTGAGATCACTGTTCCAGTATATCCAAGACAGCAGAAATGAAGAATCATTCATTATTAAATAATTTGCAAGTTAGTGTCAGAGAAATGTAAAACCTTAGCAAGAATTTTTCACTTTTAAAACTTTCTTCTTTTCTTATTGTGAAAGGTATGTTTTTATTTTGCTAATATACAGCAAAACTATTGCTAGAATTAATACCATTTTAATTCTAATATCACTAAACTATCTTGAAATAAATATACATATGCTGGTCTGGATGTTATGAAACATTCAGTATGTGACAAGAAATACTTTGAAAGGTGGGTATGTCCTGGCACTCCAGTAACTGGGTTCATTAATTGATTCCAATAGAAACATGAAAGCTGCTTTTCCTCTCAAACTAATTTCACTAGTACCTATGAAAAAGAAGTAATTTTTAAAAATAGTTTAAGAAAATGAACTTGCTCACACAGAGATGAAATACTGAATTTTTGACTGACTTCTTTCCCAATAATCCAGGTATATAGTGACACATGCAGTTTGTGCAGGCAAAGATAAACTACCAATATTTATGAAGAGGAATCCCATAACTATGTTTGTCTTAATTTATGGTAAGCTATTGTAAGAGGAAATTGAGGACTTTCTGTCATGGAAGTGGAGGAGATAAGGAAGAAATACCTTCACTTCTTTTCTCCAGCAAATAGAAATGTCTTTGCATAATCAGAGAGAACAATTATGCACTTGATAGTGAATGTCTATTAAACGTATCTTCTCTAACTATTCATGTTAGTTTTTTACAAAAGTGATAACAGTTTCTCAGATGTTAAAGATGAGACACCACTAGCGATTAAAGTATCAAAAGAAGAGGTTCTGTTAAGAAATGACAAATTAACCAGCAAAAGTTACCAGGACACATCCAACAGTTCTGCAGGAACAACAATAAAAAAAAAAAAAAACCTAAATCAAATACTCCCAAGCTGAGGTATTCAATAAAATGAGCTTCTGTAGCAGAAAATACTTTACCTAACTTTGAGAGAGGGGCAAATGAGATCCTAGAAATCATAAATCTTCAGTAAGTGATTTGGTTGAAGAAAAAATTTAAAAATCAAATTACAAAATACTTAATGGATCATAATTTTACAAGGGGATTTATTTCTATAAGGGGGAAAAAACCAAGCCTCTAATGTAGTATAATTCCTTGAGAGTGTCAATAAAATGATGAGTGAGGGAGATAGGCAGACATGTTTCTCTAAGGTTTCAAAAAGCCTTTGGCAAAGTCTTTCATAAGAAGCCAAATGATCAGACTTAATGGGAGAGCTAAAATTCTGTCAGAGAGCAGAAGCTGGATGAGATCTAGAAAACAGAGCCTGAGTAGCTCATTGTCTTTGAAGAGGGTGATATGTTCATGGTGGCGTGTATGAATATTGAAAGAGAACCACTCTGTTTTAAGGTACTTTTTGCATTAATGATCTGGAAGAGATATGAAATGAGCAAACCACTGATTGTTTATGATAGAAGGAAAAAAAGAATTTGAGAAGTTTCAGGGGTATTTAGGAGAATGAAGTCACCAACATGATGGCAGGTATAATGTGTAGGTGATCACAGTAGAACAAAGCCCAGTGCTGCCAATTTTCTAAATGCTCTTCAGTATCTTTGGATCCATAATTAAGATATCTCTTCATTAAAGAAAATAAATCTCCTATTTTTCAGTGATAAATCAGTTCTGACTCCCCTTCACACCCCCCTCCCCTCGTATAAAAAAAGTCTTATGTATTTGTGCTTCAAAAAACAAATACAATATTTGAGAAGAAAACACCACGAAAATAAGTCACTTTACATTGACTCCTGAGTTTAATGGTAGGCTTTGAAGCTGAATATATGTACATGTGTGTATATTAGTTAGGTGATTAGAAATCACTGTGACAGGAGCATCTGGAAAACTGACCTAAATTAGTATATAATACCGCAGAGCTGATATTTGATTACCTCTGATGGCTATCGTTCTTGATGGTTGTAGCTGTCAAGACAGTCAGGCTTCAGAATGCTTCCGTGAGGGGTGGAACTGAAACCAAACAAGGCATCTGCTTTCTGTTCCCTCAAATCTGATATCTATCCTTCTGTAAGACAGCTGAGTCTCTAGGCAGTTTGCAGCTCTTGGCCTCTGTCCCTGGGCTAACCATTTTCAGGGATGTTACTTTGCCAGGGCAGGTGTTTTATGCTGTTTCTCAGCTGTTATTTCCCTTGGTGAGCTGCTGCTTCTTAAACCAAAACCAGTCCTGCCCTAGTTCTCAAGGTTGCACTTGTTTAAGGACACGTGACTGACCACAAGTGAGTTCCTCACAGTTTTGTAGTCTCCTTCCAAGTGGTGCACATGTTGTCAAAGCCTTTGCTGTTATCCTTCAGTTAAAGTGCACACCATAACAAGACACCTGGTTCAGGCTTACACAGGCAGGTCTCAGAACAAGCTGGTGAGAAGCCCAGCAGGTCAGCACTAGCATCTTCCACTGTGAGCAGAGAACATCACTAGTTTAAAACTTCTGACCTTTTACTGTCAGCTATAGTAATATTTCTACAGGGCACTGGTACAAAGAAAAATTGTATATGGTTTTGCTGTATCTATGTACTTATGTTTGTGTTCAGAAAAAGCTAATGTTAGTGTGCTTCTACCATGGGAGCAACAGGTTTCTGCTCTAGGTACACAGAATACAGATTTCCTAAAGAATTTAAGTATTTCTTTAATGGTGAAAATACACTGTTTAAATAAAATACACTCTGGGAGGATGGTCGGTCTGACTTTGTGTCCCTATTATAAGAAGTAATTATGCATTTTTCATGACAAGGCTATGACGTCAAACTTAAAAACTATTCTGATGTTACTGACAGACTGATTAAGGAACAAAGGCATACTTTGGTGTGTACGGTGATTATGGGTACAAGGTGATAAGGTCTAAAATTACTGTGAAAAGTGGAGGTTTCAGAAAATTATTTAACTTTCCTCCACATTGCTGGATATTGTCAGTATAATGTACAGAATTATATAGATGACTAATTTGATCTGACGTGACCATTTCCGTGTTCCTGTAGTGTTCTGTCTCAGACATGATTAATAATATAGTGTTCTACAGCACTGTTGGCAGCTTTCCCTTTTTACTGCTGTCATGTTCATTTTATTATTTGAGTCAATTCAGGTGACAGCTTACCAATTAGGTTGTAAAGTCTTTTTTAAATATTAAACCTATATTCATAAGTAGCCATTCTGTCAAAACCATGAAAACTGTAAGTCAAGTCTTCTGAATATCTTAAATTTATGCTGTCAAAAAATCACACAAGTATCTCCTTTCTAACCAGTGGTCATTTGGTGAATTCTAATGCTAGTCTTTCCCTGTAGAATTTTTAGTCACACCTTTTTTTTCCTGACAGGCCAAATAGAGAATCTTATAGAAATCTGTAAAGATGGTAGGAGAACAATGCATACAAAAATGTTTCACTTCAAGTGATTTCTGTGCAGTGCCACAGGAATAATCTCAAGCAGAAGACCCTTAGAATAGTTCTTCAGTCAAAAATAAAAAGGTTTTGAAAAGTCACTTGAGCTCCTAATAAACCAATAAAAGTGATTTTCAGTGCTTACAGAGGCAGTGTATTAACTAAAATTTAACAAACTTAACTTTAAGCCATCTGAAGGGAATTATTACTACATCTATAGCTGTACAGTGTGATGTGATAAAATCCTTTGGTGTATTAGTATACTTCAAGAGCTAAATGCAATGTAAATAAAGCAGTTAACTATAATGAATATGCAGTGGTAAAAATCACTGTTTACATAGTGCTGAACTGTAACTCTAACATTCACTTAGCATCTTGCCTGGCAAAGAGTCTTACCGAGTAGAATTTTGATGCTAATCTCCAGGAAAAGCAGTTGAGAGTCTCTGTTTACCATCTGTAGTGTGAGCTGTGTGGGTTTAACTCACTGTTCAGCTGTGAGCAAAGAAGATGCCACCACATCTACAGAGGTCTTGCCAGAGGTCTTATCTTGAGCACAGGGCAACCTGAACGCCTCTTGTATGCTTCAAGAGAGAAACAATATCAGCTTGCCCTTCTTCTCAGTTTGTTAGGCAAAGAAATTAAGGTTGGTTGGTTGGTTTGTTTTAAAAAAGAGGTATTTAAATTTTTTTGAACAAGAATTTTTTCAGTGAATGACAGGAACTTTTATAAGAGAGGAAAAGGCTACAGAAAATGGGTTCTAATAATGCTCATATGGGGGTAAATTTTACGCTTGAAATACAATTATTTTATTTTTATTCTGTCTTTTACACTGAATTCTGGTCTTTATGCCTTTATCATATACATATATTTATAGATATAAAGGTACAGATGTTATACATATTTATGTTTACACAGTAAACATGGAAATTCATAGAGCCATGTTATTTGTAATTAAATAGGGTACACATACTTCTAAAATATATTAAATAAGCAACTTCATTTTGAGTGCTCAGCATGTTTTAGCTGACAGGGAAAGGATTGAAGTCCTACCCTTAGATCACTAAATGAAGATTTAAAAATTATTATTATTTATTTGCTTCTGTAAACAGAGAGTGAGCTCTGCTGTTGTATATGATCAACTTTCTATTTTCTGGCCTATTTCCTTTTCCCACAGTTTCTTCTGCATCTTGCTGTGGGGAAAATCCTCAGAGGTGGCTTTTCTGCTGGAAGTGGCACATGCAGCCAAACATTAAATACTGCAAATCACATCCTTCTTGGTCAGTGAGACCACACATCTGCAGAGGAATAGAATGCACACAGATCAGTATGGCTGGAAAGAGCAAGTAACAACTCAAGAATGATCCTTGCTGGAAGATGTGTCATTATTAACTTGTCTTCAGGAAAATGTGTGAGATTTTTTTTTTTCTTCTGCTTCCTAGACAATTTTTAACATTTTTTCCTTTAATTTATTTTGACTTCAGCCTCTTGCATTGTCCTGTGGTTTCCTGTGGTCTTGCGTTGTCCTGTGGAAAATTTGATGTTTCCTCTTATTTAAGATAAATATTTTATATTTTAAGAAGTTATTTTTTCACTTTTTGAGAGTGAGGAATTTTTTTTACTGTATGGAGTAAACTGACTACTGTAGTCCATGCAGAATTTCTGAGAAGTGCAAGCATCTAAAAGATAAGCAAAAGTTTACAGTTCAATAGGTGTTGCTCTCTGCAAGTTGGAAAGATGTGCTCTGTAGCTATTCCTCTGTATATGTACAAAATTTATTTGTAAGAATTTATCAATGTGTCATCATAATACACTTAACCAGACAGAATTTCGCACCAAGAATAGTGTTTTGACTTTTGAAAGATTCAAAATAAACAATTTAAATACAGATATGAAAATATTCAATAACTATTATTTCTGTTTCTTTAAGCAAAAAAAAAAAAAAAAAAAAGAGGATGTAACAATTGAAGCTTGACTATTTTTCTAGAATCTGTTATGATGAGATTTAAATAATGCCAGGTGTATGAGCAACACCAAAAGTTAGAGACCTAGCAGTTCATGTCATCAGCTAGGACACTGAGGTGCAGGAGTAAGAAGAGAGGCATGAACATAAAAAAAAAAAAAGTCAAGCTCAGCTGCATGTGTAATTTCTCAAGCTTAAATGACATTTCTGGAACAGTTCCTATTTTTTTTCTGAACTGAAAGGATTTTGATACTTTAACTGATAAAGGAAGAAGTTGGAAGAATTTTATTTTATTTTTTTTTTTATTAAACTTTAGTTTCTGTTGAAGTACAGCTTTGATTAAAGTGATGTTAAAAGAGGGACCATAGCAACCTGATTGCTCATGCTAAACTCAGCCATTTCAGACCAGGGGAAGACCAGAAGGGAGATCTAAACATCTTAAATTACCAAAGCAGGGAGAAGATTAATGTTTTCCTCAGTTTAGCCTTTTCTTTTATTAAACCCAGACACTTTGATCACTTTTTCTGTTCATTCACAAAATGAGAGCTACTATTTTTCTGTGTCTACCTTACTATCTGCCCTTTCCTCCGATTCAAATTACTGGGGAGGCTGGGAAATGAGATGGTGACAGAGATGTTCCACCTGTCTTTCCAATTTTGAGACATTCCTAATACAGGAGGAATTTTAAGAGGTGTTCTGGCTGTTTTAAGGATAATTTATAGACCTGACAATTCCGTCACTTTTATCCCCACATCCAATGAGAAACGTTTCCTTTCTTTTAATGAAATAAGCAGCTCCATTTACAGCATTTCTTCCAATAACAACTCCAGTAAACAATAAACTGTAAATCAGTAATTCTGACCAGCTGCTAGTAGCTTAGATAGACTTCTCTATGTATTTCCTCGCAGGAAGTCAAACTAGACAGTTGCATTTGGGAGTTTTTTCTCATTTATTGTTACTTGGAAAAAAAAAAAAAACCACCAAAGCCATCCCTTTCCCCAAAGCCTTTTCTTTTAAAAGCATTAGTTTTGCTAACTGAAGCTGAAAATAAAGTATCAGACTGAAAAAGAGGACATTAACAGTAGAATTTGGTTTTGTATCTCTGTAATGGAGAAGTATCACTGCAGTGAACTCCTTATCTGAATGTGAATAGCTTTATTGTCAGCTGAGTACCTGCTTTATGTGCTAAATGACAGCTTTTCCTGTGTTCTTCCTTTTCTCCCCTTATAAGTACCCATTAGAAGCATTTGTCCTGATGTGTTAATCTAATATTCTGTTAAGATTTTACTCGTTTTGATGCAACAATTAAGCAAGCAATTCTTTCCAGTTTTTCCTCAGGGACTTCCATTAGTGTCTCTCATACATCATAAATAGGGAATATTCTAATAGATGGTTGTTTCTCTACCTCCAACCCACATTAAAATTTATTCATGAGGGTAACAAAAGACATGAACAGCAATAGAAGAGTCAATTAAAGCAAATATATTGATAATCCTGACACAAGGCACGATCATGTTACTGTACCATGCCCACAAGGCTGAATTTGGTCTCTTGCATACATGGTAGATAAAATTAGGGAAAAAAAAAAAAGGTGAGTTTCTGCCAGCTGGTTTCAAGAATGTCCTTAGTATTGCAACTTTTATTGGGCTTTCTAAATGGCAGTAAACAGTGATTTTATGAGGTAGAAAATTTACAACCATTAAACCCAAAATTTCTTCAATGCCAGAGATGCACAGCAAGTCACTTATAGATCTGCATTAGTAGAAGAAAGGGTGTTTACCTAAAAGAATATACGTAGACTCCTAGAACCAATCAATGACTTCAGAGCTGTGTAAAGTAAGTTAAAGCACTCAACTACAGGGATGACCTAAGCTAACTTTTTGCTTGCCAACCTACATGACTAAATTATAGTATTACTATTTTTAATGCTGTTAACTTCCAACTGAAAAGTTCTAAAAGTTAATACCCACTGCTGTAACCCCCAAATTATCTTAAATAAAAAGAGTATTTGATCTTAGTATTCCCATTTTTCCATTTTCTAGTATTCCATTTACATGTGCTCTGGTATTAAGTGCACCGTGTTAGAAATATTTTCAGGTTTTATATGTTCATATTTCTACCAGTAATTCTACTACCATTCTTATGAAGGCAAAATATAAGAAAGCAATAGTAAAGTATAATTTACTGAGATAATTTTCACTTTTTAGCATAAATTAAAATGACTGACTTATGACTATAGCATTTCTGAAGACATTCTCTAGCGTGAAGCAGAAATTTATGAATCCTTTGTTGTAATTTCAAAATTAGGCCATATGTAGTATATTTCTCTGTTTACTCTGAAGTAAATCTGGAGTGATATCAAAAGCCAAATTTTTATTATTTATAAATGGTTGTCTGTCTTCCATATGTCTTATTTGAGCACTTTCCCATCAGCATGAAAAAGGCTAGCAATGATTCAAAGGCTATCTTTTAATGATAAATGGCAAGGGCTGATGCAATAAAGCTGTTAGACCACTATTGGGGTACATGGCTGTTGAAATGTGGATGCTGAAAGCTCTTCCTGTCCTAGAGCAGCTCTGGGTTCCTACGCAGATGGTCGAAAGAAAGCAGTTTGTGGAGGAAGATGTTTTTTTCCCCTGAGCAATGTTGCTTGTATTTTTCCTGTTTCATAGTGCTAGCTGAATCTTTTTTATGGTTTTTGTTCTTTCCAGCACTTAAAGCTCCTCAGTTAGAATAATACTTTTTGTTCCTATAATGGCCATGCTGAAGATATTTGTCTAAGTCTGTGTTTCTCAGACACAATTAGAAATGCTATATTCACAGAACTGACCTCAACCAACCGGAGACTTAACTAACACAGAGACGGATATAACAGTCCTTAGTTCAGAGTGATGCAGGTACACCCAACAACTGCAATGTCAGGAGGTGACCTGTAATTGCATTATTATATTTATTTTTTTAAAAAAAAAAAGTTAAAAAGTCATCATTCTGTGTTTCTGAAGGAGTATTCTCGTGAAACAGAGAAAAGAAATAACACTGTATAAATGATTCTAATACGTACATTTGTAAGAGAAGAAAATTGCTTTGAGCAATAAATAATTGCATGGTTGCATGGCATATGTGGTTTTGGCCATTCTTTGCTAGAATGCTCCTTGCCATCAAAGCTACTTGATTACCATATATTGAAGTATCTATTGTCCAAATGTTAATTTTCCAGACTTGAAGTCTAGTTTTTTTTAATCATAAAATATAGTAAGTAGCAATAAATATAGAGACCACATTGATCTCGACCAGTTCCTGAAAATGCATATGAAACTTAATTTTCTTTGTCACGGAGAATTTGACGTGTAAGTCAGGAAATGTTAAAGAGTTGGGAACCATTCCTATTAATTCACACTAAAATGTGTTTACTGAGACTGCTTTCCATGCACCGAGTATTTTTTGATGTATTTCCTCTCCCACTGTGACCATATTAAGCTAGGAACATGGACTGAGGAAGTGGAGTGGGTTAGGAGGCTGAGCAGAGCAGATTTCAATTTTCTAGGAGTTTCAGCTGATAAAGGTATCCTATGATTTTTTTAATCTTATATGCTGTCATGGTTTAACCCCAGCCAGCAACTAAGCACTATGCAGCTGCTCTCCCTTCCCAGTGGGATGGGAAGAATAGAGAGGAAAAGGCAAAACCCCATGGGCTGAGATAAGACCAGTTTAGTAGAACACCAGGATAGAATAACGAACAGTAATGGCAGTAATACACAACATGAGTGATGCACAATGGAACTGCCCACTCCATGAATGTGGCTGTGTGTGAAGCAAGCCCTCATTCTTGGCTTTTGAAGACTACAATGCCCGACCTCCCCGGCGGGCTTTGGGAAATCTCACGAGAATTCTTTCCCCGAAGTTTCAGGCTCTCATGGGAGATTTAAAAGAAAAAAAACTTTATATTAAGCTCGGCCCAGGCGGGGTTCCGTCTCTCTCTCCGGGGACCAGCTCGGAGACAACCCATCTCATTGGGACTCAGCCTGGTAGGCTCACACGCTATCCGGGCGCCGCCATCTTGGGGCCGTTCCTCCATGGACACCAATTCCTAGAAGGCAACGGGTCCAGAACTTCCGGCAACGTCACCCTAGGCGCCAGATTCAAGTGACTCTAAATCCCCAGTCTCCGGAAGGAGACTTTCCCAGTTTCCTTTTTCCCTTTCCTTTGTTTTTTTTTTTTGTTTTTTTCCTTTCCTCGTTGCCAGAATAAGTTTTGGTTTTGGACTAATATATATATATATACATATCTGGTCTCAACACTGATTATTGAGCATGGTGAGGGGCTTTAACCTGTTTCCCCTGGGAGGCAAGTCCCATGTGGGTGTCTCGGCCTCAGTCCTTTTCCCCGAGTTAAAGTCACAAACAGCCTGACCCCAGTGTCCCTTCGGTACCGGATTGTGACAGGCTGTCACTCAGCTTACATGCCTGTCCCCCCTTATATAACAGGCATGATATCAGTAGGATATCAGACATCCCATTGGCTGGTTTGGTTGGCTATCGTAGCTGTGGCTTCTCCCAGCTTCTTGTCAAAACTAACCCTATCTGAACCCAGGATATATGTTTAGGGTTGTTTTGCTTTGTTTTGTTTTGCTTTGTTTTGTTTTTTTGGCGAGGGACTTGAAGCAGCTAATTTATTGAGTAGAGATCAACAAAATGCTTATGTGGTATATCCTATGTTCTCAACACGAAAAAAACTAGTCTATAGCTTAGGGCTCAATTAATGTTTAGTCCTAATTTTCTGGAAATGTATTGATGGGCAGAAGATAGTATTAATTTATCATTTTACCTAATGACATACAGAATTAAGTAAAATATGATCAGTGTTAAACTTCTGATACGTAAGAGAATTTTTTAGGATGCAAGAATTAGAGGACAAAATACAAAAGCATCTTTGGTTTCTTTCTGAACTATTTTTGAGCCATTTTGAGATGAAGCTATTTATAAGATTTTACCTGTATAGAAGCAGATTTGGAGCTGTGAACATTCTGCCAAAAAGCTCCCTAGACCAATCAGTAGTGAAACTAAATAATTACCTAGTTAGACGGTGATGGTTACATGATGATCATGCCTTCAGCATTGTATAAAGATGAAAAGGGAGTCATGGAATAAGCTTTTTTTTTTTGCGAAGGATGAAATGAAAGCTTTTGGGAAGACATTGCTAATTTTGCTCTATTTATTAGCTATTTTTAGTTAACTATAAATATTGTTTAGTAATTGCAAATGTAGAGGGAGAGAAAAGCAAACTAAATCGGTGGGTTAAAATGTCTCCCTGCAACTGGAGACAGAATAGAGCGTGTGTTAAAAAAATATTGTTACATTTTCACAACTTTTCTAATTAATATAAAATCAGAAAAGAGATACAAGAGAAGTACAGGAAACTGGAGATACAGCTAGGTTACCTAGTTAACTAAAAGTTGCTGGAATGTCTTAGGATTCAGGAACTTCATGATTAATTAATTCTAGGCATGAGCATTCTATTAAAAGTGTATTGAAAGAGTTGACACGCAAGTGGAAAAAAAAAAAACAAAAACAAACAACTCTTCATTGCAAACAGGTCTTCTAAGGAACCAGTTATACAAACATGTTTCTGGAGTCCTGACTGCTGTAACTCTCTACCAGGAAAAAAAAAGCTTCAAAGAAAATTCCAAATGTATGGCTTTGCCTTAGTTTGACATGGCTGAAAAAGGAATGCTTGTGACAATGAAATAAGGCTTGACATAATAAACAAGGATTCTTTTCAGTTAGTGCTCTCCTGAAATAAAACATTTTCTGTTATCTCTTAGTTGCTTAGCTGGTTGTTTCTATCAAAGCTATTTTCTGAGAAGGTGAATCAAATTCCTAATTAATGAAAGCTATAGACAATGGACAGTTAATTGGCAATGATATATTTTTTTTCTTTTTTTCTTCATTCTAGGAAGTGAACATATATGCATTACATGAAATTTGGAAAGGATTTAGATTTTGTAGATTAGTTAAGACAGTGTAGGAACAAATGCTCTATTTATATTAAAATGATGGTAAGCTGGTTCCCTTCCCTTATAAATAAAGAAGCAGAAGAAAGAGACTATCGCCAAAGAAAACTGCTGTATTGTCAATATCCTAATGGAGAACTTTGCTTTATTAATGAAGTATATTTGTATCTGTACTGTATTTCCAATCTTGCTGCCACTCAGATCCATTTGAACTAGTTTGGTTTTTGTCACATCAAAATTTCCACCTGGAACATGTTCCCTTTTACTTAAGCTGAAAAACACAGCAATATGGATATGTTTGCACAAATGTTTTTGATATTCATATTATTATATACACTAACCGAGAATATGTTCTGAGCATGTGGTATTTTTTCAACTTTTTCTAGCCCTACAGTTCTGTACCAAAAATATGTAGGTTTAGTTTTCATTTCTTGTGTTAAGGTATAGATTTGCATATTAAAATACAGATTTTTATACTAAGAAAAAAAACCCTGTGCTTCCCTTTTCTGATTTTCTTAGACATCTTCTCTTCTAGTACTCCCATACCTTCAAATGTATATGTTTCGCAATTTTTAAAGGAATTATATAGTATTTCTTGTTAACAGAAAGGAGGAACAAGATAGTTGAGAGGAAATGACAGAAGATGTCCTCCTTCATTTTTGATGTGTCTTAGAATCCTAAGAAAAAGCCTGTGAAACCGTTGAATCACTAGGGAACCACAGATGTGTTAAACATATATACATGCATGCTTATGTACATATAAACATACAAATCACTCTGTATATCCTCTTTACTATAAATGGCGAATATGGATATTAAAGGAATGTACACAACAAATGAAAGCCTAAACACAAAGGTGGTATGTGTTGAGATGCTCTGTTATTTACATGGTAGTTACTTTACTTGGCAAGTGTCTCAACTAGGACATGATAGTAGAAGAAAGTGTAATTTTTAAATCGCAATTTTTCAAAATGTAATTGATCAAGAGCACTTGTAGATTATTTATTTACAGCATATAAATGCAGTTTGTAGAAGTTAAACCTCATCAGCTCATTTCTCAGTCTTGACGTAGATGTTAAATTGAAGCTCAGCAAGGTACAGCTTGACATCAATGTCAGTGTATAGGCTGCTGAAATCCTTCAGGTACCTAGAAAACTTTTTTTTTTCTTCTCCTCAATAGCTAGGAAAATGTTCATTGCACCTTTCCAAGGTTCATACTTGACACTTCAGAAAATAAGATGACTGTAGCATGCATTTTCTTCTAAACCTACAGCATTATTATTGTTTAGCATTTAGATCCTGCTATTATATGTAGGTGTTCTTCATAGGTTTAATTTTTGGGGAAGCTGCTTTTTAGTCACTTTCGCAGTTGTGCTGCTAGTTCTGCTGTCTTAGTTTATACTAAATATGATCTCTTTAAAGCAGTAAGTTACGGGGTTTTTTTCAGGATGCACATAGTTTGTTTATTTATTGCTTTCAACCACATTTATTTTTTGTCAAGCAGCAGCAGAGGTTTAAGCTTTGATTCTTGATAACATTAATGGTCCTCTGTAGAAATTAATACCACTGTGGTTTAGGTCACTTTGATAGATAGAGGATATCACAAACCAAATCCACTGCTTTGGGAGGCTTTTATGTTAACAAATGGCTGTAGGATGTGATTTTTGTTCTTGAAATCTTAGATATAAGCATGAGCTAATGGTGTAGGACTAGAATCTGTAAACCTGTGAAATTTTAATTGTACTTCTGACATTGACACCCTTTTGCCTCAAGTAAGCCATTAGTCCATCTCAGACTTCTTTATTATGAAACACTGAAGATATTTAAGCTCATCTAAGTATGTTTTATATAGCATCATTAACAGTGAATGTTGTAGGATATATCATGGCATTGTTCTTTAGTTCACGTAGTTTGCATAAGATTGTACATATTTCTTTTGCGTTTTGAAAGGAATGAACTGACTTAAGGTTTCCATTTGGGTTTTAGCCCTTCTTTAAAATGAATGTTGTCAGGACCTGCATATTGAACTATTTGCTCATTTCATGAAGTATTTTACAAATTTACTTTTTATATCTTTTGTTTTGACAATGCCAATATAAGTGCAAAAAATTGCATCTCTGTTAAAAAAAAAGTTTTTTCAGTTCGTAGAAATAGGAGCACAAGTTTTACAATTGCTGAATCACCAGATGAGGTATAATTCATATAATGCCTCCTTCCCATATATTCACTGTCTTATATGATGTCTGTCTGTTTTTCAGTCACACACATGCATACACATTTACAAGCTGATGTATGTTTCACAGAAATTTAAGATTTATAATTTTATATTAAATCAATACAGACAAGCCTTCCATGTGCAGGGAGGAGGATCCTGTAAAAAAAAAAAAAATAAAAAAAAAAATCATTAAGTTCTTTTTTGACTATATAGCAAACAGTCAATTTGAGTTCCATTTTATCTGTTAACAGTCTGTTAACAAATTATGTGTGTTTCTTGTCATCTGCATTGTATCCAGGACATGGAAACTGCTTTTTAATGCCCTACATGATATCTCTGGATTTTGGTGAAAGAAGGGGTTGTAGCTGATTGAAGTGTTGAGGGTTTATTTGTTTGTTTTGGTTAGGGTTTTGTTTTGTTTTGGTGGGTTTTATAATGTTGCTTACCTGCAGCTGTCTGCAGGTTTGTTTTTTCCACTTTGGATTTCAGTTTTCTCTTGGCCAGCCCATGGTGTTCTTCTTATGAGAAAGTGTGGTAAAAGAAGTATCTAAATCCTGATATATGATGTTAAACAAGTATTTGTACTCTAGTTCCTAAAGTGGTTTTTCTGAATTCATCTAAATTTCATGTTTTTCTTTACTTGAAAATTCAATGGCTGTAATATGAATCAATTCTAGAAAGAAAATCAATGCCATTGAGTATTTTCACAATTTTCTTGCATCTGTATGATTAGAAATGTTTATTTTTCTTTCTTTACTATCTGTAGATACTTGATATTATTTAAATTTCTATAAATATAGAAATGTACAAATATAATATATATCAATATCTGAATATTATGTATAAATATACTATCTGCCATATAAAATAATAACTCTGGGGGCAACCAGTCCCTGGGAACTACCAGTTCTCGAGCTCTGAGTCTGTCTGCCTAGATGAGCTCTTATTTTCACTATGTTTCCTTTGGTGTAGGAGAAATAAGTATACATGCAGAGGAAAAAATAAACTCTCTGGTGCATTCTAGAGAGCAATTTCTGATTCTGTGCTACATTGTATGACATCTTTGAGAGCATCTTTCAGGTGAGGACAGAGCTGTACCAGTAAATGACTTGTGTTCCAAACCCTTTTTGGTGCCAGGGACAGCTGAGGACCGTGCTAAGGGCTCCCCTTCCCTTGCACTCAGAAGCAGCAGCAGAGGTTTCTCGTGCTCACTGTGAATGGCTTGACAGAGGCACCAGTGCTGGTTGAGTGCGTAGGACACAGAAGGCAGAGCAGACAGGAGCTGTGCTCAAGGCACAGAAGGTAAGTGGTACAGGAGCAGACTGACCGCCGCAAAACACATACCAGCATAGTATGTCCTCTGAGGCAGGAAGAAACTTCCAGAACCATTCCTTCCTCTCCCTGTCCCACCTTTGTAACTATTTGTAAAATTTTGTTTGTCGTGAGCAGCAGAGGTTGACTCTTCATGTTGATAACGCTTCCTAGGTCACACTTCTTATGCAGTCAAATAATTTTACTGCAGACAGTTCCTAGGAAACTGCTAGGGCCTAGGATTCACTCCAAGATACTCCAGTCTCAATACTGTGAGGCACTGAATTCAGATGCCACTTCAGGCATTTTGATGTATTATTTGCAGGGGAATGCATGCAAAAGAAACACCTTCCTATCATAGTGCGCAGGTAAACCTGAGGGTTTAAATGCTGTAAGAGTATGAGCTTTTGGAACAAAATTCTATGTTGGGATTTTCCAAACACTACTGTGAACTGGTATGTTCACAGTATTCAACTGTGTAAATATTTCTGAAGGGAGGACAAAATCCCTGGCTTCTCAGTGACTGTTTCCATTTCCCAGATTTAGAAACAGTGGACTGCTTTGTGTATAGCCTTGGAGGAGATGTTGAAAAAGCAGTTAGAATAGTGAAGCAGAGCTTCCTTGGCAATGAATGAGCCCTCATTGATATGTCAGTAGTATTGCAAAAAGGGCTAGACTGTTAAATATGAATTGCTACTTACTTGGTATGTTCATGTATTTTTTTTTTTTTTAATTACCTGCATAGGTGTACAGAGGCATGTGCCTATGTCCTTGATGAGTGCTTTAGCCTACATAACTGCACTGTACTAGTTGTAGAGCTATTTGGCTCTAGATAGTTACATCAACAAATTTAGTAGTTCATTCCTTACCATTCAGGTAACGTGGCTTCCTTTCCATCACAGCAAAGCTGACAAATTTTTCCCTTTACAGATATTCACAGTTTCTCCACATTTGTGTTGAGTTCTTGTTCCTTTGTTACTATTAACTCTGTCTTGTCTGCTAACATGAATTAAACATACCCTGCTAGCATATTCTGTGTGCAGGAATTTTGACTTCTGTGGTTTTTTTTCTTTTTTTTTTTTTCCAACAACCCCTCCTTTCTGTGCTCTAATTAGAGAAAAATTTCACAGCATAAAGAAAACAATCTTAGTTTAACACTAACAAAAAAGCAAGATATCTCAATAATAAAGCTCTTTAATAATGTTCTTCCATATGGCGGTGATAGAACACTGGAATAGGTTGCTCAGAGAGGTGGTGGAGGCCCCATCCCTGGGGACATTCAAGATCAGGCTGGATGAGGCTCTGAGTAGCTTGATCTAGTTGAAGATGTCCCTGCTTATGGCAGGGGGGTTTGGACTAGATGACCTTTGGAGGTCCCTTCCAGCCCAGACATTCTATGATTCTATGAATAATACCTGTTTCCAAATCAGGTTCCTTTATTGTTAATTTGGATGCTTAGTCCTTTTTACTTATGTTTCTATCATAAATTGGCTTGAATATGAGGTCATGGTAACCACAGGGAAAATTTCTTCCAGATATCTCTAGCCATGAATAATCAATAAAAATATTGCATTAGTTTATATTTAAATATATCTTCTAACATTCTCTTCTGAAAGTTTTTTACTTGATCTTTTTTTATAAGTACTTCATTGAATGTTTCAGGTCAATTGGTTGGCCTTTCATTAACATATCCCTTTTATATAGAGCTTCATATTCATGCATCACCTTCTTCTCAGTGATTTAAAGGTTTCAATACCATTTTTACATTAACTTTCACTTTTTTCACGAGTACAATTTTTTTCCTGTTTCTCCTCGTAAGTTTTCTTTGGTTTGGGTTTTTCTTTCTTTCTCTTTTTTTTTTTTTTCAAACTTTGTGTGATTAGGAAAATCAGGTGCATGTCTTGGAAAGCTTCTTTGGGTTACAGATATCCAGGTGATATGATTAAAGAGACAATTTCAGTTAAACGAAGCTTTGCATATTTGAATGGAAATCTACAGCACATCTAATATTTTCTAAATGAAACAAAACTAGAAGGCAGACTGACCTCTTTAGGATCCTGGTTGACAGAGTCGTTTGGGAGGCAGTCCTGAAGGGAAAAGGAGTCCATGAAGACTGGACATCGCTCACAAGGGAAATCTTTAAGGCACAGGAGCAGGGTCTCCTGGTGTGCTGTAAATGAACCAGCAGTGAGGAAGACTGGCCTGGCTGAACAGCGAGCTTTGACTGGAACTCAGGGAGAAATGGAAATTCTATGGCCCATGGGAGAAGGGGCAAACAACTCAGGAAGACTACAAAGATTCCATGGAGCTATGCAGGGAGAAAATTAGAAAGGCCAAAACCCAACTAGCACTTAATCTGGCTACTGCTATAAAAAAGAACAAACAATATTTCTATAAATACATTAACAGTAAAAGAAGGACTAAAGAAGACCTTCATCCTCTACTGGATGCAGGTACTGAATAGTGGCTGAGGATGAGGAGGTCCTGGTGAATGAAGTTAAACCCAGTTGGCAGTCAGTCACAAGTGGTGTTCCCCAGGGCTCAGAATTTGGACTGTTTCTGTTTAGTGTGTTTATTAATGATCTGGATGAGGGGATTGAGGGCACCCTCAGTAAGTCTGCAGACAAAACCAAGTTAGGTAGGTGTGTTGATCTGCCTGACCACAGGAGGGCTCTACAGAGGAATCTGGACAGGATGAATCAATGGGCTAAGGCTAAGTGCCAGGTCTTGCGCTAAGGTCACAATAACCCCATGCAATGCTATAGCCGTGGGGAAGAGTGGCTGGAAAGCTGTCCAGTGGAAAAAGGACCTGGGGGTGTTGGTTGACAGCGAGCTGAATGTGAGATAGCAATGTGCCCAGGTGGCCAAGAACATCCTGGCATGTATCAGAAATAGTGTGGCCAGCAGGTCTAGGGAAGTGATCGTGTCCCAGTACTCAGCAACGATGGGGCTGCACCTCAAATAGTGAATTCAGTTTTGGGCCCCTCACTACAGAAAGGACATTGAGGTGCTGGAGTGTGTCCAAAGAAGAGCAGCAAAGTTGGTGAGGGATCTGGAGCACAAGTGTATGCAATGAGGAGTTGCTGAGAGAACTGGGGTGGTTTGGCCTGGAAAAAAGGAGGCTGATGGGGACCTTAACACTATCTACAACTGTCTAAAACAAGGTTATAGCAAAGTGTCTTGTTCTCTTCACCCAAGTAACAAGCGTTAGGACAAAGGGGAACAGCCTCAAGTTGTATCAGAGGAGATTTAGGTTGTATATTAGGAAAAAATTCTTCACCAAAAGGGTTCTGAAGCATTAGAACAAGCTTCTCAGGCAAGTGATTATTCTAATCCATCCCTGAAGTTATTTAAAAGATGTGTAGATGTGGTGCTGACGGACATGGTTTAGTGGTGTATTTGTCAGTCCGCATCAACAGTTGGACCTCATGGTCCCAAAGGTCTCTTCTAGCCAAAATTACTCTATGATTCTATGCCTGATCCAGGTAAAAATATGGACTAGTCTCAGTGATTTTTATCAGAAAATGTTGTGATGAACCTAAAATGCTTTATCAGAGGCATTAAGTTGAGATATTTCCCAATCCATATCTTTGGAATAACGTACTGACTCAAGCCCAGGCCGTAGAAACATCAAATCTCTGTTTCAAATTTTTTTCTCAGAATTTCCTCTTCAAAGGAACTTTGGAGTTTCTGATTGTGACAGCTTAAAACTATAAAAATATATATAGAAATATAAAAAAAAATGTGACTTATCTCATGAATAAATACAGGATTTATGTCACATTTAATTATATCAGCAATGTTGTGTTTAGTTTAGTAGCCAGGTGGCAGATTCACTGAATTGGGCTCCTGTATATTTCAGGTAAGTATTTTAAGCTATGCCATTTTTGATTTATTTATTTATTTTCCCGAGATTTGGAACATTAACTTTGGGCTGCATGTGCAGTACTAATTACAAATATTAAGCAGCTAAAAATTGTTTGCTGATTTAAGTTAGCTGTTGTACCAACCAAACACTTCCTGGCAAATAATAAAAAATTTCTGATCTGAAGAGCAGTAGTTTTCAGATTCACAGTATCATTCTGAAGAGAGTTACATATATGATTGTCAAAGCAGTACAGAAAAGCAGGAGATGAAAAAAGTGTTGTCATCAGTGCTGTAGCAGTCAAACAGATTGAACCTCCCTGAATAACTGGGTTCTTGAATTATTAAAGCATCTTCTTACTTTCTTTCAGGAGAAGATGAAAGACTTCTTTTAAAAAGAAATACTAAATTCAAAGTGATAGTTCTTAACATCTTCTGTTCAATACATTAATATGATTTAGTGATATTCCCTCTTTCTACTATAGCATGTTACCTTGCTTAAATATATAGAAACAAAATTGCCTAATCTAAAAAAATGTTCACATTTCCAAACCTCTCTGATTTCAGTGGTCTTCATGTCTGTCCAGGAGATTTGTCTTCTTAGGTTTCCCCTATGTTTAGAGAAGTGGAAAGTCCTTACCAGAGGGTGATTTGTGTGCTCCAATTTGTCCTCTAAAAGAACGTTTCTCATTACTAGTAGAAAGAGCCTAAGGAAACCAGTTTAAAATTAGCCTTTGTGAATCACCAAGCCATCACGACTCAAAGACCATATTATCAAAGGAACTCAGGCAATTAACTGACTGATTTTAGTCAAACTTAGTTATTGAACTGCTTTTAATGATCTCTTAAGTGTTTCACATCTTAACAGGAAAAATTCTTGAATGGAGCCACTAGTGAAACCAGAAGTTTCACGTAACCCGTGTCTCGCTAATCTTGGAAGTCACCTTGTGAGATTAATTTACTCTGATAAACTAAAGGTTCTCAGCCATTATTCATCCAGGAAAGGCATCTTCAGCAACCTTCACATTTGAATATTTACAGCAGGCCAAATCTGTTGTTTTCATATTGTACTAGGTTTTGTTGGTTTGTTTGGGTTTTGTTTGTTTATTTGTTTAAGTAAGCATCAACCCCACATATTTTCTTAACAACTAATGTGAGCTGAGTTTTATCCTAAGTTTAGTTTAAATACAGGTTTTACAGGTTTTGAGTTTGCTTTGATACATGTGGAACAAACAGAAGTGACTTGTACTGAAAATAGAGCTAAAAAAATGAAGAAAATCTAAAGAGAATCTGTGCTGCTTCTTTGACAGCAAGCACTGACATGAGTATAAAATAACGTCTCATCTCTAAAGCAAGATGATTTTAAATATATAAAAAAATCCCAACATATAAAGCATAGTGAATATCAGTAAACATTGCTCCATATCTGATCTGAGGCTAACACAAAATATTCTAATATTATATATCATGCTAAAGAAAGTAAAATTACTACCCAGTAAGATGTAGAAAATTAAACCGAGCGTTTCTTTGTCATGTGAGTGAAAAATTCTAGCAAACCATTGAACAAATAGGTAAATACAGATAGCAGAGTAATTGTTTAATGCATTATCTCATATGTCTGGAACATATGGTAATAAAAATATTTGCTGTAAGTTTGAAGTTTCAGCAAAGGTAGGTTGACAGCTTCAATATACTTTTGGATCAATTTCTTAGGGAAAAAAAAAAGACCTAAGAAAACAAGGCAAAAAAAACTCCAACAGGTGAAATATAGCAAAATATGTGACTGCAGAACTGAATAAGGATATTTTGTATTTATGTGGGACATGTCTGAATTCAATGTTATTGGCACACCATGGACTCACAGCAATATTTTTACTGGAAAAAAAGTCTGTTGTGTTCCTCTAAGTAATCTTATGCTGAGAAAGACAGTGATTAGTAATAGACAAAACCAGTAGAGGCAGGGGAGAGAAAACTGGACCACAGAATTGATCACAGCTCTGTACAGGTTTAGTTTTGTTTCCTGCAAACAGCACCTAGAATTCCATCATTTACAGTAATGTAGACAGGAGATGACCCCCATGATATCACTGGGTTGTGCTAGTTTAAAGATTGTGAAAGTGGTAAATATCTTTGTATGTCATTAAACAGACTCAACATTATAATACAGAACGTCTCAATACTTAGATCATATTGAATTACAATAATATATAGCAGCACCTAATAGGCAGTTACAGATACCTAGAGGAGAGCATGAACAGGCTCAATCTGAAGTGACACTTCCCAGGAATACTAACCTAGATTTAAAGGTTGAGGCTATTTTTCAGAAAAAGTTGGTATTTCTATATTTGATAGTCACTAATGTATCTTCCAGCTGTTTGCCAAGTCATTTTTTCAAGCCATGTAATCTGCAGTATCAAAAACATCCTGCAGCAAACACCGGTGCATAGAGGGAATAGGTAACTTAGACATCTGTCTTCTCTTTGTTTGCTTTGAACTTCTTGACTGATGGTTTTGCCTGCTGCTCCCTCTTTTTCTAACACAAGAGTGAGCATTTTTTCCTTAGAAGTCCTTGCTAAGGAAAGCAAAGCAAGGGGAGACAACATTAGAGGAGAATGGTCTAGAGCACTAAGTACCTGTGTTCAAATGCTCAGTTGTAAAGAAACTGTTAAGGAAATCAGTTATAATGGTCATTTGGGGCTATATACAGACTTTGAAATATCACAGTTCTTGATCTTGGTAACGTAAATAGCCTTGTTCAGAGTGTAATTGTGAATGCAAGTTTCTAAGAAAGTGAATGAGAATTAATTTAATTGAACTCACGTTAAATTTCTTCAACTGAGATAAGATGAATGTTGATTAACAGAGTCAAATGACAAGTCAATTAAAGTAATTCAACCTTAACAAGAAAACATTTGTGACATATTTATTGACATAAAGTCTCTTGAAACAAGATTATGTATGTTAGCCTTGACAACACTGAAATTCAGGTATGTCCAGGACATTATGTGAGCAGGAATTGCTAACAGAAATACAGAGCTTAAAACTAATTTTTCCTTTGTGTTCACTAAGTTAGAACCTCAAATAGAAATTGTACCTACAAAGCCAATAAGGTTAAATTGTCTAGGCTGTTATCCTCTAGTTTTGAAGGTAAAAATGGAATTGCAAATATTGAAACAGTAAGCTGGATCTGCCAAAAGAAATTTGCTTCTTTTACTGATTCTTCTATAACAACAACAAAAAAGAGGATTTTTTTTTAAAGATTCTTGTATCACAGAATTTGTATTCATTCCTCAGACTGCCAGACCACAGCTCAATCTGTAATAAAAATATAAGCTATAAGTACAATGAATAATGCAAAATGGCTCATGTTTGAAATTACAAAGCTGTTAAAAGGATGCATTTTCAACATATCAGCTCCCAGAGAAAACTAAAGAGGGAAATGAAAAAAGCGCAGTACAACATTGTTACACTCTAACATGCAAGTAACAAATAAACTGCCCAGAGGAAAACTTTCTGAGCTCTGAAAGGTGAAATATGCTCATTTAAAAGAGGCCTTGTATTAAAGGAATTGTCAAATTCTACTACTACATAACAAAATCAAAATGTATCAAATCCCTGTTTGTAGGTAATTTTTAGAAAAATAAAGCTGCCATATTGAAGGTTTACAAAGACACTTAAGGAACACCACAGATTTTATACAGAGATGAGAGCAAGATACAACTTCTTTTGGCAAAATAAAACCCCAAACCTGTTCTCATATTTAGGTTTTTTTCCCCTTTTGTCAGCATACTGGAGGTATATGTTAGGTTATTAAATATGCCTTGTTATTCCTCTGTCAGCAGCAGAGTTATTGTGAGTGCAGTACTTAACCATGGAGGAAAGAATTTTTCCAGACAACAAATTAAGGAAGAGTGTTTAAAGGGTAAGGCTCCAGCTGACAAAGTAAATTCTCCATTCAGCAAAGGAAAAAATAAATGTAAATGGAAGACAGGAGACTTTTAATTGAATATTACTGATTGAGTAGACAACAAGGAAGGGGTGCACAAAAAGAGTCAGTTTGATTTAAAAATGTATTAGGAAAAGGAGATAAAAAAGGGTCTATTTGAATAGTATATGGACTGGATGTTCTTTATACCAGAAATTCAAAACGTCTGGCTTGTGAAACTAGCAGTTAGTAGCAGGGGTTTGTAATGAATCTGCCAAGTTGGAGTAGCATCATATGAAAGGAAAATATAGTGTCTATCTAATAAGAAAGATAAACATGCCACTGCAAGCTGATTAGACTAGCCTCAACAATATTCAAGATGTAGGAATAAATATTGAAAGTAAGTATACAGGTTGTGACTGTAAATGAATAACTGTTGGAAATCACTGCATCAGTTTATCAAAACTAGATTGTGTCAGACTAACCCTGTATCTGTCTTTGATAATACAACTGATTAATTGTCTAGACAAGGAAATTCAGTAGTTTTAATCTAATTTCAGTAAAACATTTGATATAATGCCATACAGGGAAAAACAATAGTGCAAGATGGTTAAAGAGGTTGTGCTGGTGATACAATTGTTGGATTATAGAAGGTTGCTAGTGAAAGCTAAGTAATGGCAAAAAGCTTTAGTACCTCTCACTGTTGTACTCAAATGCCTGGCAACAGAAATTTGTTGATGCAGTGAAGCTGACAGTCAGCACAGAGAAGGATGGATATACACTAAGAATTAGATTCCTTAAGAATTGAAGTAATAGAAGTAGAATAAAATTCACTGTTTCAAAGTTCAAAATGTACTTCTAGGAACAGTTTGGGCTATACAATGGAAATGCTACAGGCAGAAATGTAGAAAACTTTTGTTATCTCCAATTTAGTTACAGTTTGGTTAGGTTAGATAGGGCCTTGAGCCTGATCTAGTGAAAGGTGTTCATGCTCACTGCACGGGGGATTGGAGTAAAACTTTAAAGGTCCCTTCCAACCAAAACCTTCTATGATTACTTGAAATCACAAAAGCAAAGCAGTTTTAAAAAAAGGTTATGCAACCTTTAGGAAGCATTGGTCAAGCATTTTTAAAACACAATTAGTTTTTTATATAAAACACTTTTGAGCCTTCTTCTGAAGTATCATGTGCAAGGAGGAGACATCTTTATTTTCAGGATGAACAAGGAAATGGACATATATTTACTATGAGAAAACTATAGAAGTTTGGCCAAATTAGCATAGTAAAACAATTTGAGTCATCTATAAATTAATCATAGTGAAAAAAGATGATAATTAACAGCAGCAAGGACGAAAACCCCTAAAAGGACAGACACCATAATAGAGAGAGATAATCATCCTATTAAATAAGTTAGCCTGGAAAAGAGAAGATCATTTCTTATCAGAATAGGAAGAATAAGACAAAGATATTACCTGCTTTTAAAACAGATTTTGATTGTTTTAGAAAGAATTATGTAGCATTCATGGCTGATTAAAGTGGTTCCTTGAAGAATCTTTATGTTGCTTGAATAGATTAATATTTACTGCTAATTTTATTTTGGTCTAAACTCAGATATTTTTGTGCAGGCTTGCATATGGAAACCAGGAAAAGCAAGGGTTTTTTACGGATCCTTTTTTTAAGGATCGGTTTTGAAACACAATGAGTAGAAAAAGCAGTGTATTCTTTCAGGATCAGCCAATGTGAAATTCATTATGAAATTTTATGCCTTCCTGCTTCATCTTTACCTTTCTGAAATTATGGGAATTATTACTGTTACATATTCTCTATTTAGTGTCAAATGAGTTCCATGTCTTTTGCTGATAAAGAATAAGGAGATTATCATGAAAATTCTGGCAAGCAGGGCTGAGATTTGTGAAGGTTTGCTTATGAGCAACCTTGAAGTCATTTGGGGATCTGCATGTAAAGATGATTATACCTGTGGAAAAGTCTTTACATGATCCCACACTGATTTGAGATGTTGCTTAGTGTCAATCACTGTAAGCAGCATATAGGTCTCTATAAGAATACTTAGTTAAATACCTTGAAAACCTCTTATGAGTCATCTGTAATTTACAAGTCTTTGAGATTATGAGATCAAAAGTAATCTGGAGTTAGAAGCAACACTACATAAAATGAGAAACTAAAGTAGAACTACTAGCCTTTTTATATTGTAGGCCTAATTATAACTCATATTCTTTAGTCAGTGAGCTTTTTCAAGCTTTACTGTATTGTGCCAGACAAATTTTTTATTTTAGAACTTCAAGAAATGTAAAGGAAAAGTCTTGCACTTAGAGAGAGTATGAATTCGTATTTTAAATTTGTTGTAAGGTCTGTTGCTTGTTTTAATTTCCCTCAAAGTTCCATTTTTATTCAAACTCTGATCAGATGCTGTAGTTTCAAGCTAATTTCAAGGGTTTTGTATGGTTTTTTTTTTTAAAAAAAATAATTTGATTCATTTTATTCAGTTACTGTGCTAACCAGTCTAAATCTTTTAATTTTGAAGTATAAAAATTTCTCACAGGAACTGCTAAATTTAGAGAGAAAATCTCTGTAGATAGCTAACTGGGCTTATATGTCATAGAGCTCATCAAATATGGAGGGAAATTATAATGGGAAAGGGTCAAAACATGTTCACATCAGAAAAAATACTAAATAAATTTAGGGATCACCACCTTGGTGCAGTCAAAGAGGTCTGTTTGTGTGTCTAAAACAATACTGAGCTCAAGAGCACAAATTTGGATGACACTTCTTACAAACTTTGGTATCTACTTTAAATTCTTTTTAAAAGGCTTAATGGGACTGTGATTATGTTTGCCTATATTGAATGTAAAAGTTGGTGTCTGTTATTGTGTGATCAGTAGTAAAAATTATCAGAATATTAATAATAATTACTGAAAAGAAAGTCCAGAATAAGGCATAGGTTTTCTGCCATATTTGTGGCTAACATCTTCCATCTCCCATGCATCACTAGCCCATTTCATATGGTTATTTGTGACTGTGAAGTTGTATCATATGGTAGAATAAAGCTAAAAAAAAAACCTTCTTTAATACAATCATGGAATCATGGAATCATTTCATTTGAAAAAGACCTTTAATGTCATCACGTCCAACCATTAACCTAACACTGCCAAGTCCACAGCTAAGTGCCACATCTACACAACTTTTAACTGTCTCCAGAAACAGTGACTTAACCACTTCCCTGGACAGTTTGCTCCAGTGCTTTGCAATGCTTTCTGTGAAGAAATATTTTTTTTTTTCTAATATGCAATCTAAACATCTCCTGATGCAATCTGAGGGCATTCCTTGTTACTTGGGAGAAGGAGACCGACACCCACCTTGCTACAACCTCCTTTCAGGTAGTTGTAGAGAGTGACAATGTCTCCTCTCAGCCTTTTTTTCTCTAGGATAAACAACCCCAGTTCCCTCAGTAACTCCTCATAAACCTTGTGCTCTAGCCCCTTCACCAGCTCTGTTGCCCTTCCTTGGACATGCTCCAGGACCTCAGTGTCTTTCATGCAGTGAGAGACCTAAAACTGAACACGGTATTTAATGTGTGGCCCCACCAGTGTGAGTACAGAGGGATAATCACTTCCCTAGTCCTGCTGGCCACACTATTTCTGATACAAACCTGGATGCCGTTGGCCTTCTTGGCCACCTGGCCACATTTATTATGATTAAAAAGGAAATAATTGAGGAAAAAAATTATGATTTCAAGAAGGTTAAATGTGGTGCAAATTCTCTTCTTGTGTGTAGTGTAAATTGTCATCAAGCTATTAGAACTGTTTGAGCACAGGCAGAAAGAATAGTCACTTCTTTCACCTGCAGAACTAAAAAACTTATACCAAAACTCAATGCAGTTTGAAACTTCTATTTACACTACAAGACTCTTTTGTCTAATTACTAGAGATATAAAATTGAGCTCTACAGACTTTCCTGTAACCTAATTGTTTAAAGTGTTTTCTCCAGATATCTACTGGGAGGCGGGCTCTGTGAATTTCTCTTTGAACACTTCAGAAATGCAAGATTGGCTTAGCACTCACTTTCCTTGTTTATAATTGCTTTCTTGTGCAATGTGGCAAAAAAAAATCCTTAAAATTTCCATTGTATCCTGTCCCACTTTACTGTGGATATCAAAGGAGAAACAAATCCATTCCATAGTTACTTTTATTTCACATGAGTATTAAACCCCTTGTATTATAATGATAACCGACACTATTATCAAAATCAGTATTGCAAAACCAGAGATCAGTCCATACGAGCAGCTGAGTTTAACTTTCCTCATCTGTTGCCTGATTGGTACATACTACATTAATGCAAGTTGATCAGTATATGTTAATTAAGATGGAAAATTGAGTTCTTCATATTGAGTGGAGATATTGAGATAAGCTTTCTCATTGATGATATTCATCAGATGTCTATCACTGGATGATTTTCTTTGTGGTCTAGTATTACTGAAAAGTCAAATGTTACCCATTCATGGGAAATACATAGACCAATCTTAACCTAGAAAGAAATTCTGCCTGGTCTCTAAACTGAAGTTTTCCTGATAAGAACTCTTTAAGGAGTAGGCTTTTTTCTAATTCTAGTCTATTGCACTATCTATTTCTTATACGCAAAACAAATTGTAACTTTTCAAAACCCCTAGAGTCAAAGGAAAGCTGTTCCAGTGCCTCCATATGAAGTACTCTGTCATTCCGTTACAGTTATCTGTTGTTCAACAGCATACTCAAATTCTTCCTCCCACAAAAAGCAACAGACACAAATCATATTCTATAAATTGAATCTCCTTTAAGATTGCTGCTTTATCTAGGAGATGTAGCGGACTGAGTGATGTAGAGTATGTGTGACCATGAAGTCATATTATGTCATAAAATAATGCTAAACAATCATGTCTTTAGTAAGAGTGAAAAATAAAAATAGTTTAATGAAAGAGGAACAGATACTGGATATTCTGTCTGTATGAACCTCAGAGCATTATCTGATTATGCTGTTTCTTAATGCTATTACAACAAAGCTATACACAATGAGGGTAAAAAAATGTTCTCTGAACTTTTCAGTCTGTCTTGAATTTCCCAAGTGCTTGAATATATAAGGGAACTGTTTTGCTGAACTCCTTTTCATCAGTCAAAAAGTACTGAGTGTATGTCTGGGTTCATCTCTATCAATTTGTAGGGCAGATGAATCAGAACAGTAGTCTTAAATACTTACTGAAGAACAAGGGTATGGTCTTCTGTTGATATATGTCAAGAAAAAGAAATAGCAGAATGTTTTCACCTGTTTGAGTTTCCCAGGAGCTCAGCAGCATCTCTTGGAGGCTATTTTTGTGACAAAGTAGAAAGTTTCACAGACAAAGATGATAGCTTTTTATAAAGCACACAAAAGCACCACATGACAAATGATAAAGGTTCTGATAAAGCATTCAGGTAGCATTGCACCTGCGCTACACAACGATATGGTTTAACCTACTGCCATAAAAAACAAACTGAAAGGCTTGCAAAGAAAAAGAACAGAAACAATCTGAGAGTTACAAAGGCAGGTAGAAGTTAAAGGTGACTTAACCCAAAACTGAGTGAACTTACCATTAAGTTTGCTTACCCAGCCTATAATGAAAGGAAATAAGATAGCGTTTTCCAAGTTAAATGTTAAAATTAAGTTGGATAATAGGATGTAATATTCCCAGCTCCTGGCAGGCATGGTGACAGACTTGCATTTCACTTTTCTTTCAAGACTGAAAACACAGTTATTGTATCTTCTCATGTTTCAGAGAGGTCGAAACTCAGTGTGACAGAAAACACCTGTAGGTCTTCTCTCAGGCACAACTATACCAATAGGATGTAAAGATAAGTCAAGTCTCTTGCAGAGAACAATTACTTCTTCTAAATAAATGATAGAGAAGATTGAATAGGCTGTCAAAAACATATTAATCTTCTTCAGTTCTGCTGCTGGTAACTGTTCCCCACAGACCATAAAAGGGATTCTGATTTGACTTCTACATGCTTGGCCACCTGTTTCCAAAACATCTTGTATTAATTGTCTGAAGGAATAGAAACTTGGCAAGCACGTGTAGGTTAACCTGTCCATTTGATCACATGTAGGATTAATGGTAGGCTATCTATAGTCCACAGTTCTCTCTCTGTTTTACAAGTCCAAAGTAATTATGTGTGTGTAATGTGCAGCCTGCCACACCAGGAAAGTCAGTTGTTAATGCTGTCTCATATTTACGTAATCTGCCTGTTGAATGATAACTTGTAACATAAGGGGCAGAATCCCTCAAAATCTTACGTGGCAGTTATAATTTTCCTAACATGGGTAGCCTTGTTGTCTTCAACAAAGCCAGCTTTTAAAATGGGAGAAATACAGCTGTTACTATTGGTGTAGTTAGCTTAGAGTTGTGGAGTCCTGGTCATTGATTTCATAACCTAGATGTTACTGCAACAACAATAGTAACTAACGAGTTTCTGTTATCTAATTTGACTGTTTCAGGTGAGTTTGATATATTTTTATATATTCCATTTTATTGTTACTATTTTCATTAAAATTGTTTTAGTTTTCCAGTTCATGTCTGGCTCCCTTATACCCTTTCTCTTCCCTTTAGAAAGGAAATTTGTCTAGTGACCAGCCCAGCTCTAACCCTTGACACAACAGACACATAAATACTTAAAAGAGTCTTTAAGAACATATAATTGGTTTTATCTTTCAAAACTAGAGGACTGCTTCTGTTTTTTTGTTACTATCAATGAACATGCATATCAGATTTAAATGAGGATCAGAGGAAGGAAAAAGAATCACACAGCCGAAGGAAGTTACTAGAAGAAAATCAACCAAACCTGCATTTGTACACTTAAAATGGAGCCAGTAAAATGCAGTGCAGAAGAAAACCACTGCAAATATATCTCACTTTTTCATATATTTATTTGTTAATAACTGCCTTTAAAAATATTTGCTACAATTGGTTTTTTTTTCAGAATTTGAGTACAAAGTTTTCTTAAATGCATGAAAAGGATGCATATTATCATCTAATCCCATAGGTGACAATGTCCTTGTATTACTTAATGTTGCATAAAATGTTTGTGAAAATTCTGGTTCCACTACTAGCAGTTCTGTGGCTTACCAAAAACAATACTTCCATGTCCTCCTGGTCAACCATGTATGTGAGCAATCTGGTACCTGATTAACTTAACCTTGAGATCTGATTTTTAAAAGCATGGTATGTAACATGGCATGAAACTCCATAATCACTAATAATAATTGATATGAAGGCTATTGTGAGAGTGTTCAACACAGTTCCAATCTGAGAAAATGTGTAGTGATATATTTTAAGGAATCTTTTAAAGCCTTTTTTCAAAGGTGTCATTTTGGAAATACTTAATGTTTTACGATAAGGATTTAACACTGATCACATTGATCACGTCTGTAAAACTTTTTTTTTTTTTTTTTTCATTTTTATGAAGCTTGTATCTTACTGGATAATTTCCCTGATTCCTCTGTTTTGCTTCCTCATCCCTCTTCCTTGTGTGTGTTGGGATCACTTTCAAAGCAAACGATTTCTCAGGGGCTGAATGGTGCTGTAGTACTATTGGTGTACTCAACCTCTTCTAATTCCGTCCAAATAGGTCTGTGGCAGTGCAAGGGGGGAGGCAGGCCTGCTTTGAGCAGACCTTTCTCTCATATCTTCCTTGAAGTAACTTCTGTAGGCAGGAGCAATGAAGCCAAGGTAGCAAACTGTGCTTCAAGGGTGAAAATAGTCCTGAAGTCTTGGGCCAACAAATGCTGGAAGAATTTCACAGTATCTGAAGGTGCTGCCCTAGAAATCCATGCTGTGTTCACAAAACCAGTGTGGCATCTATGTGGGAGATCTCTTCAGCGTGGCAGAATTGTGTGCTTCTTTTCGGTAGTTAGTCATCACCAGCTAAAAATAAAATCTTCAGACCATTTGAGAAAAATATATAAACACAAATCCAAAATTAAAGATGGAAGCTGTGGATACACATCCTAAACTTTCATACATTTGAAAAGCAGTTACTGGAGGAAAGCGTAGACTTTAATTAAAGAGAATATTTTCTTTCCCTTCCACATCTTTTGATGCAAGTCATAAAAGAAAAAAATCTTGAAATATTTTAATTTGGAGATGGTAGGACTCCATACTGTACTAGAAGAGTTCACTGTAGGAATTTTTGCATCTCCATCAAAAATGCAGCTGTTTGTAAGTTTTCTGTCCTTTCCTTTCTCTTATTTCATATATTTGTCTCTGTTAATCTTTCTTCCCAAGTAACAAGGGTTAGGACAAGAAGAAATGGCCTCAAGGTGCACCAGGGAAGGTTTTAGCTTGCCATTAAGAAAAAATTCTTCACTTAAAAGGTTGTCAAGCATTGCAACAGGCTTCCCAGGGAAGTGATTGAGTCACCATCCCTGGAGGTATTTAAAAGATGTGCAGATGAGGTGCTTAGGGACGTGATTTAGTAGTGGACTTGGCAGTGCTGTGTTAACAGTTGGACCTGATGATCTTAAATGCCTTTTCCAACCTAAATAATTCTATGATTTTGCCTGTGAATTAAGGGTACTCTGGCATAAAAGATCTCAGAATGATCCTTTGCAAACTAGAAGTGTAAACAAAGCCCAGACACATCAGAAATGCTTATTTTGAAAAGTACCAGCTTATAATTATAGTATAAGAAAACACAGTCCTGCAGAGAATAGAAATAGCATCACGTAACTCTAAAATAATTTTGTTTCTGCAGCTACTTGGTTAGAATTGCACAGAAGCCCCACAGCAACACTGGGATTAAAGTAAAAGCCTGAATACATATGTATGTTTTGAAATGGTAAATGTTTCTTGATTTGGTCCAATCTTATAATTGTTGCCTCATAAGGAGGATATAGAGAGTCACAGATTTTAGACATAACCTAAAGCTTGCAAACTTCCTATCATTTTAGAGCTGTAAGCCAGTCTCAATAGCTATTAGTCTTCTACCCCAGTTGAATATAGACATTCATTCAGCTTTTCCGAAGTGAACCTTGAGAAATCCCAGAGCACTTGCAGGATATGAGCCTCATATAAAGAATCATTATTAAAAGTCAGATAAAAGTACTGTAATATTTTAAAAAAAAAGAGAAAAAACACTGTTAAAATATGTATTAAAAAGAAGATGCTTCTCTTCCAGAAAAACAGCAAATATTTGTGATTCTAATTTTAAGGAAAATAAAAATAGTAGAAACTAGAATTTGGGGGAAAAAAAAAAGCAGAAACTAGAATTTATACATATTTTATAAGAGGTTTCGTCTTTCCTTCCCCCCGTTTCCCCTCTGGAAAGAGCATTGATTGCTCACTTTGTTCTTGAAAAACAGTTACCAATTTCCTTGTAGTTAGGTGACAGAATGTAGAAAAAAATCCATCGCAAGGTAAAAGTAAGAAGCTAGAGGAAAAAGGCTTAAAAGTCCCTCTTTGTTTTCTCTTAAGTACCATTTTCATTCTCTTTCTTACGTTGAACTTTAGGCTTTAGATCAGATGTATTGATCCTTTTAATATTTTTCATATTAGTTAGCACTTATCTATTTTCCTTTATTTTTTTTTCAGGGTGCTTTCTTGGGTTAATTACAAATAGTATTGACAGACAAGTTTCTGTGGAAATAAATCTGAAGTAATTTCACATCCCTTTGGTTAGAAGCGTGACAAATCTATTGACATTAATTGTTTGCATGCTGTGCTATCTGCAATATAGTATTTATATCAAACTTTCCATTAGTTACTAAGCAATTATAAATTTACAGCCATCTCAAGAAAGTTTTGCTGTCTTTGAGTTCATTAAGTAACTATTAAGTATCCCCTTTAGACATGTCAGCTTATTTTTACTTTGATTTTAAAGTCTTTGAAGTCCTTAATACTTCTGTTTACATATCATATTGAAGTACATAATTCCTTGTGTCAATAATTTGTTAGTTTGTAACTACTGTCATTTTTTGTAACCTCTTGTTGTCTTACAGATAGCATGAGTGAATCATGCAATCTGAATTTCGTTTTAAACCTCACCATATAATGTAAAGGACTCTAGTAGAAAAGCCCCATGGAAATAGACTTGCCTGCATATCACTGTTCACTGTTTTGCTGAAATACTGACGAAAGAAAGCAGTGATCAGAGAAGCAACAATGAGGGAGAAATCCCAGTCCCTCTGCATCAGCTACTAAAAGCAGCAGGACTGATACACTGAGCCTTTATCCCAAAGAGTTAAGCCTTTGTCCTTGCTGCAAAAACCTATCCCTGCTCCAAAAACTGCTACAGTGGTTCTACAGAGGGGTGCTGCAAAAAATAAGGGGGATGACTGCATAAAGGTGGACAGGACATACTAGGGGGTGCCTGGAGAGGAATGGAGAAGGACATTCTGGCTTTAAATAAGGATGTGGGGACTGCATGGAAATTATCACGGAATGTTTAAGCAGAGAGGAAAAAACTTGGAAGTGGAGGGATAGGGGTGAACTGCGATAGGAGAAATGTAGAGGAATGAAGAGAAAGGGGCATAAAGAGGCTGAGGATGTGTAAGCGGGCAACAGTGTAGCTGATCAGTCTCTCACTTTCTGGTTCAACTCAATTTTTAACTACATTCTGTCTGAGTGTGCTCTCTATTCTTCATGTGTCAAGGCAGACTGGCTGGCAAGCAGGAGAAGTCTGGGTGATGGTTAGTGGGAAGACCAAGGGGCTGGGAGCTGACTAACTGGAGATTTGTGATCCAAAAGCTGGACTCTGGAAAGATGGACCACCTAGGAGACAGATGCTAGTGAGACCTAGGAAGTTTTTTTGGCCCTGAGAGTCCTGAGAAGTAGGACTGGGATTGTTTATACTGTTTCTGTTTTCAGTGGTGCCTGTGAAGGTGCTCTTCTCCTGTCTGTTTGCAGGCAGCTTTGCCGTACAGACCTTGTATGTGCCCATGAAGGGCTGGTGCTCAGCCTCATTCCTGGAGGAGCCTGGAAATGGGACAGGAGCAGCTCCTCTCAGCCACCCCAGGAGGGGATGGGCCACCTGCAATATTCACTGCATTGGATTTGGCTAAGTATTGTATGTGAATTACATACTCTAATTTTACCCACTAATAGTGTTTTGAAACTATAGGGTCTGTGTCTCTTTGGACACCTTTTTTTTTTTACTCTTTTATTTTGAGGAGGAGGAAGGTAGAGATGTATTTTTTTGTATACTTCTTTTGGGTTGTTGTTGGTTTTTTTTTCCACTTACTGTCTCATTAGTTTGGGTCATAGTTGGAGTGGGAGCAAGAGAGGAAAAGTTATTACAAGACATTAAACATGGATGTGCAACTATCTGCTTTGTTGTCTCTCTCAGTGAAAAATTCATGTTGCAGCTAGACTCTACAAATTTTGATTGTCAGGAAGTGACCTGACATAGCCTGACTCATCTCCCTGCAGGTATGTTTGGCTGGCCTTGGTGCTTAGGGTACCCAGCGTGCAAAAGCTTGAACTGAAGTTTTACCTTTGGAAAAGAGATTCTGTTTCAGGATTCCTTTACATTTTCAATAATTCATGTTTCATGCATTACAGTGTCATGTCTTATAGCACAAGTCTGAGGTGCAATTTTGTTGCCATGAAAAGGTGCAGACAAAGCATTTTCTTTCATGACTGTGATAAAGACAAAATACTGCAGGGCAGGTTATCAAGGTATTGAAAGGATTAAATGAGGTTAGAGATAGCTTTGGGGTTTTACTTTGTGTCAGAAAAAAAAAATGTGAAGAAAAGGGACTAATAAGTTGTAGCACTTGAAGGAGCACACACATTCTTTTTTGGGTCTATTGATGTTACCACAGAACCTTGCTTGGGCAAAACAGTAAAGGTAGAGGAGAAAAAAAAATATTGATTTAGATTTAAAAGAAGCATAAAAATTGAAAATGTTTTGTATGATTTTTTTTTATAAATGTTACTACCAAAAACGTTAAGATCTAGAAAATCTTTTTAATTACACTGTTCTTGCTTGCTGGTTTTACCTACATTCTTACTTCTTCTAGTATTTGTTCAGTGAAAAAAAAAATGCTTGTATTTCATACCGTTTTTTGTAAACATTTCTCTTTCAAGTGATTTGCAAACTAGTGATTTCAAGTGATTTGCAAACTAGAATTAACTTTCTAGCAATAAAATTCAAACTACTTATCCTCTTATCAATATATTTAACTAGTTACTAACACAGTGAGAGTTCAGAAAAATCTGTTCTCCAAATTTTTTTTTATCCAAATGGACATAGTGAGAGTTGGTACCCCATAAACTGAGGTTTCTTCTTGGGAAGAAATCTTGAATCAAGAATACTGTTTCATGGCATTTTATGAAACAAATAGAAAGGATTCCAGTTTCATTTAGCTACTAATTCTCAAATGTAGGAATGCATCAGGCAGCCCTCAGGCATAAAATATTGTCCTAACAAGATGTCTTGCCATCTGATCTTGCAAGCTTTACTTACTAAAGTAAAAAAAGGACCTTTCTTTCATCTCCTGTTGTATCAGTACACTTTACTTTTAACCAACTACATTTCTAGAAAATCTCAATAAGTTTAAATCTAACACCCTTCAGAAGTCCTGAAGTCATCACTCTCCAACTTCAGCATATTCAAATGTTGTTGACTATGAAAATGTCCTAAACAATCTTTTCTCATTGTATTATACTACCTTCTTCATTCTCTGCTTTATGTGGATATGACTATATGGTTTGAGACATGGAAAACTGTTATTCATTTCAGAGATTTCTGTCTTGCATTTAAAAAAAACAAAAAGAATCAACTTCACAACTGATAGCTTAGTTTTTAATTGAATACCACCTGCTATATATTGTCTTAATCTAAGGTACAGTGCCAATAGGGGTTACCACATAATCTTGCTGATATTCCTTTACTGACAAAAGAACTTTCTTTTTAAAAAGACTAAGATCTCAATTATTTATTTGTTTATTTAATTAATTATTAATTATGTGTTATTTTTAAATAAGTTTAGTTTAGCTCCTGTTATTCATGTTCTTTCTGAGGGAAAATTACTTACTCTTTTCTATGAAGCTTTTTAAGTACTTTGCCAAGTGTTGCTTGGGGTTTGTTTGTTTGTCTGTTTTTAATTATTGAAGAAGATATTAAATAAAAATAAAATGGTTCACAAAATTAGAAATAGAAATTTGGTGTAGCCGATTGAACAGAACATAGAAGGCCATCTGTATAGGAATAATTAGACAACTGCAGTGAAATTTCTTAGATGAATAATCCAAGTGACAAAAATATAATATAAAAATGTCCAAGGTTCAGTGTACATTTACTCTAGATTTGTCCCTCCGTACTGCCTTCGTTATTGTTGTCTGGGAGACAATGTCATGTAACAGAGGGTCACAATTTTTTTGCACAGTCAACCCTCACAAATCAGAAAGGACTCTTGTCAGCCCAAAGTTTAGTAAAGAGAGGCCATCTCTGCAAGAACAGGACACGCTGCCAGAATATTGAGGCAGTGGGTGGGGTATGCAGAGGGGGAAAACTTTTAAGAGAAATTAAATTATCTGAAGTATCATTTTTTTATCAATGAATGAAATTTTGAACTGGGGTAAACTTAACAACTGTAAGAGGTCTAAAATTAGCAGTCATATCACACTGAAAGGATACTCTGTCTGTGACACAACTACAATAAAGATGTTACAGAAATTGTAACTGTAAATGTATTTGAAAATCAGTGATAGACAAAAGGTAATAAAAAATTTTCACAAAACAAGTGTTTTTCAACAGTATTGACTCTCAAACAATAGTGTGACAACAGCTGACACCAGACAAGAAAGACTTGGCACACCATGTAGCGTGAGCTCTGCTGTTTGTGATTGCTGTAACCTCTAATGCAGATAGAAATATTTTTCTGCTATCACTTTTCTATGTAAACAACTGCTGTAACTGCCAGTGATGACAACTGAGTTGGGAAGATCCATGAGAATTTTTCTAGTTAACAGAAAATCTCTGTCACTGCTAAATACACACGTTCCTGCTGCTGTAAGTTAGTTTTCTTGGTGGTGTGCTGATTGCATGTAAGTCCTGAGAGGATAAGTTCTGCTTCACATGTATTTTTTTTTTTTGGAGGTTGTGACAAAAATTATTGTTTCATTTCTGTAGACTTCCAGTGAACAAGCTGCACTACAATATGCCAGTAGAGGTTTTACTGAACAAAAGGAGGAAAAATGTACTTAAGTAATCAACGTGTATTCATTGTGCTAAGCCCTCTATGCTTCAGGCACTCAAAAATAACAGTATACTGTAGGAATTCTCTCTGTTTTCAGTGCCTCTATTACCTTCTGATAATTACCATAACTTTTATCTGGGAAATTTATTTGGAAATATGAAAAATTGGAAGGATTTCATCTTGCCTGAAAACTTGCTGAATGGATATAATATCTATTGAATTTATAAAAGCAACAGGTATAAGAAAGCAACACTTTCTCATAATATGCTATTCTCTCTTTCTCTTTTTTCAGTGATTTGCTCCAGTCTACAAGTTTCTGATATTATTACTAGGGCTTGGGATATTTTACCACTGCAAAATAATAGCTGCTGGAGACAGAAAGGCTGTTCAGCTTGTCAGCTTGCTTTCAGTTGCATTCTGGAGGGGGCAGGAGTAATAAGCTTAGATTTAATCATATTGCTTAAATGATGCAAATTAGATATTTTCTTCTGCTTTCCTTAAGAAATTGTTTCAAAGTTAAATAGTTTACATTATAGTAATGCATTTCTATTTTTTTTCCCTCTCAAGACCTTTTTTTGTTAAACTTACCAGTCTTCCTACTTCCATGGACTAATTAATCTATTCCTTTCATTTAATTAGTGAAGGGTTTACATCCTTCACTAACAGTTGTTTACTGTCCTAAGCCATTATTTCCTAATTACTATTTTAACCAAGGTATATATGTCTTCCTTTTTTTCAGTTTTAAACATACCTTTCATATGTTGGCTTAATGTCATTTTTTTGAATTCTCTTTGAACTGCTAATGGCTTACTGGCAAGGTAATAATCAGGCTATACATGGGATCTCTGCCATGCCACTTATGCAATTACTGTCATGTTATGCACCTTATAATAAAATCTAAGAGATATATTTGACTTCTATTCAACATAAGTTCATTGCCACTTCTATTACAAGTCTTTCTGGGTATCTCCTTTCTGTTAAATAGCTATTTATGTTAGTTTTTATCATGGATCAATTCTTATGACATAGTAGAATTCATGCCTAATGGAGTGAGCCTAGTGAAAAAAATCATTTATGCAGTTTTTACAGGAAATGTAGTCTGTATCTTGGTGTATAAGGTATTTTAAGATAACAGTAACAATAAACATTAGGATGTTAGCACAGAATATTTTCAGGGCTCATGAAGTTTCCCTGATGATACAGTTGCATATACTTGCTCTATTAAAATTATTGGAACTGTGATTACCTGCATTTATTTGTTAGAGGTTAGAATCAATTCCTTTACTTTAAACTTATTGTACTTAAAAACCTTATTTTCCTAATTATCACTCCTATGATATACTCAAAACACTGATATATACAGCTATTATTAACTTCCTTGAATACACAGGTATTCAAACTTTTATCAGATCACTTAATGAAAGTTTTAAGTTACATGACAATTACCAGTATAACGGATTAGTTTGGTTTTTTTTTTCCTTTTTTTTACTACAAGCCAAGCAATGTGGACTTCAGCACCTGCCTCACTGCAGGTACTGCTAAGTTCCACTGATTTTCTTGCACATTCTTGATATTAGGCAAGTATTTATATTCTTTATAGGGCTCACTTGCTTTTAAAAAATATATAGATAAATGGAGGCAGACTAGATGATTGTTATATGTGCCTTCCAACTGAACTGTTCTATTCTAAATAAATAAATAAATGAATATTCCTTGGTTCTCTACCATTTTGCAGAAATATTTTTGGCTGGTTCCCTATTTGTTCCTTTAAAAATTTACTTTCTTCAAGACCATTTCAAAGGCATAAGGTCCTTAGGTCACAATTCAGGCTGGCAGTTTGAAAAAATAATTAAAAAAAAAATAAATTTGTGGATATTCTGTCACATTAAGCTCTATTCTTTGCATTGAACTGTATAGAAGGGTTGACTTTGTTTATTTGATAAATTTAAGGAAGAGCTAAAAAGACTTTTTTCATTTGTGAAGAAGACCTTTCACGATAACCATGGTAGTCTGTGAACCAAGAGTAAAAATACACTCTTAACGAGTCTGTTGCTTTTCATAAACCCACAGGTATTTAAATCAAGGAAAAGATGAGCTGCTTTCAGATTTGTAATGGCGAGGAGAGAGACACCTAATGCCAGGGAATAACGAATATAAAAGATTAATCTTGGTCCAGAAATCCAAGTAGCACAGTAAAAGCAGTGACTGCCTATTTCAAGCATTTCTGCAAAATACGAACTTTAGAAACCTTTCATAGTCTTCATCTCCTTATAGTGCTCAGTAGACAAGGCAGCAGTTCTCTGTCTTTGTTAAAGCAGCTAAAAATACTTTGTGGTGAACTACAAAATGACTAATCATACCTCAGGATTTGGAGTTTTAAAAGGTGTATTTCTGAACCACTAATCCATAACCTGAAAGGGTTTTCTGCTTCCCCCTCACACCCACGCCTGTCATAGATTTGGCTCTTAGGACACAAAATCTTCACATAAAAATAATAGAACTTTTTTCTTGTGTGTGTTCTGTCCCAAAACCTTTCGTGTACCTATTTCTCAATTAACTTGCATTTCAAATTATTGTGTGGCACAGGATGATTTTAAATCCTAATTTCTTTCAGGTCAATTTATGTCAACCTAAATAGTAGTAGATTTTTCTTTTTTTATTTTTAAGACTTGAAATCAAAATAGAAACTGGTCCAGTGCCATTAATGTAAATGTATGTCTTTCTATTGATAACGCTGTATGTTCAGCCAGGCTTTCAGATGCTCTTTGCTTCCAGATTTTGGTATTATTATTTTAAGCTATCTCATATCTTATGGAAATCAGCAGTGACTACGATAATGGATTTTCTTTGTTTGTGACTTTTAACTGTGCTGAGCATAGTTACAAGTAAAATTACAGAGGAATTTAGTCTGAAATAAGCAAGAAAGACAGTCCTCTGTAATTAGTCATACATGATTACAAGACTAATACAATACACTGTAGTTCCTGTATGGTGTGTCTATTATATTTGCAGAGCAGCTCTGGAGTGAATGGACACTCGGTCATGACTTTGGATCAGCTTGCTATTTTCTTGAAACACTGACCCTGTTGATATGAGAGGGAAGAACATTTTACCATCTTCAGTATATCCAACTTTAATCTGCTCAGTCTTCACCAGAAGTGTTCACCAGTTGACACATCTGCTGTAAAAGGTGAGAATGTAATAACTTCTCATCCAGCAAAGCAAAAACTCAGTTCTTTTCTCTCTGTAATGGGCTGCTGTACTCTAACACAGTAAGAAGTTAGAACTTTTTTTATTTTTTGTTCTTCTCTCTAGCAGCTATCACATTCCTCATCACAGAGAAAAAAAACCAACACACAGCAACAAAGCATAACTTCTGCAATTCACTGCGGCCTGTGAGCCCAAAATCCCAATGGGACTCAAGGTGGGCTCAGAGATGGCAGAGGATCAGTGAACTAAGGTAGGAAACATTATTGTGTTAAGCCATTATTTCAACTTACTCTTTCCATTTTTCATACTGTGGGATTTGCACTAAAAATAAACCTAAAAGCAAAGCACAAGGTATTTTACACTTACCAGATCTGAGTTTAAATCATTTCAATACTATACTGTATGAGACAGAGAAAAATACAAAACAAAACAAACAAAAACCAACCAAACAAACAAAAAAACAACAAAACAAACCAAAAAAAAGACCACCTTGATACAAGAAAAACAGTGTTTACACTGTCTTGCACAATGTGAAAAATAAATAAAGGAAAAATACAATATCAGAATGCATGTGTAAGAATATCTTCAGTGTGCCACATCTTTACTGTTTCTACAAAAAGCTTATCAGCATTTATGCATTTTCTCTGTAGTTTAAAGAACAAAAATTGAGTATAAAACAGGAGCATTTTTCTCAGAAAAAAAGTAATGCCTTGAACACTTCTATGGAATTTAATTCAAGAGATCTGATCATTACGGAAGATACCAAAAGAACACTGGTAAATTGGGAATGTGGAGATCAGAGGTGCAACCAAATATCTCTAAGCCATCAGGGATATGAAAACATGGTATTCACACACCCTTAAAAGGACTTATTCTTGTTTTTAAAAGCATTTTATTACTTTGGAGGAATATTATTCTCTGTGATGCAAGGTAATGATGATCTCATTTTAGATGGCTAGATAGCTCTTTGGTTCATGAATTTGCTTTACATTTTTAAAGCTTACCACACAGTCAATTATTTTAAGATAAATAGTTTCATTACATATCTTAAAAACTGGTTTGTCTAAAGGGTTGTATTTATACTGTCATATTCGTCAACTTAAGTAAGTTTTACATTCACTGTTTCTTTTGTTCATTGCCCAATTGCCTGTGTTTGTTTTAACTTGTGAGCATCTCATAAAACCTTATTTTCCACTCTGTGAGTTCTAGGCATTATTTTTAGCTGGGATGGTTGTGTTTTGAGTAAACAATAATTAACAGTGGTATACGTGTCAGCATTCTTTAAAAAATCCATCAATATAAACCTGAAAATTGCTTTTAAAGTGGAATTCCACGACTTTCACATGGATATTATGACAGCAATACGGAAAACCATATTTTGGATTTTCACTGAAGCTCTTTCAGAGACAGATAATATAATCAAAGATTCATACCTCTCTCTCAGTTAAACTGATCACCAGACTCTCTGTTGGGGTCAATATATTCCTTTTAACTTGTGTTAGCGTAGCCTTGGAAATTTAGGCTTGGTCACTTTCAGCTATTTCAATAGCATTTTGTAATTCTCTAATATTATTTCCTCCCTAGTTGTAATTGACAGATCACAGCAGTTCAGACTGGTAAAAGAATGGGCCTCATGATGTTTGCTATGCACTGTTTACCAGAACTTTGCATATAAAAGGCTTGGGAAGACAGAATATCTATGAGTGTTCCCTGTGTCTGTTTACTTCAGATGTAAACGCGTGGTAGTTTTTATGTGGCGCACAAAACACCTTGGTAGCCCCTTCACTGGTGAATCTTGGTTTTAAGCTGGTGTACAAAGCCATAGTGTGTTTTAGACTGCAAAAGCATAAAACTGGAGGAAAACAATTGCAGTCAATATTCAAAGAATTGATTTTAATCTGAGAAACGGGTCGACTTCGTATCAATGCATTCATCTATCTTGAATTCTTCACTTGTGCCGTTACTGATCCATCTTTTAAGTGAGAGATGAGTTTCAAGAAGCTTTTTATCTTTTTTTTTGTTATTATCCACTCGGTGCCACCCCTGCCTTTTTTCCCCACGTTAAGTTCTGGAAGACGATGGAAGTTCTTACTCTTGTTGAATCCTTTCTAGTAATAGTAGAGATTTTCTTAAACCTCTCTGAATCTGTTAAGTTGTTCAGAATCTACAGGATTTTCAGGCAAATCACTCACAGAATCACAGACTGGTAGGTTTGGACTGGACCTCTGCTAGTCCAGTCCCCCCGCAAAAGCATGTTCACGTAGAGTAGGCTGCACAGAACACATCCAGGTGGGTTTTGAAAGTTTCCATAGACGGAAACTCCACAAGCAATCTGGACAACCTGTTCAGTGCTCCATCACCCTCACAGTGAAGAAGTCAGTCAAGCCTTTGAACAAGGATCCTGTACTTCAGCGTTCCTCCCAGATGCCTGATGCTGGTAATGCTACTGCTTCGGAATGAAAGGTAAAGAAAGAACGTATATTAAGCCATACATCTTTTCAGAGAAATCTACAACTTATGGGCCACAAAATAAGCTGTAAGTATCACATTCAAAGCTTTCCTATTTCCTCTTCTTTTTTTTTTTTTTTTTTTGTCTTTCTTCTCCTTCCTCTTTTTGTTATGCTGCTCTGTGCCTGTCCAACTCCATTCATTTGATTTGATGGTATCACTTTGCTAAGTACACCAAGCAGACAGTCTCCCCAGAGGGTGTTAATAATACAACACAACTTGAAATTTGCTTTGATTTTGTCCTTATAACGTTGGGTTTTTTTTTTTTGTTCTCCCTTGAGACATTCACCATGTTTTAACTGAACATAGGAAAGTTACAAGCAACCTGTTCATACCACATATCCAATCTAACAGAGCTGATCCTAGTCAATCTAGAGTTTGAAAATATCCTGAATCTCTAGTGGCAGGATCTTGTTCAGCATTTTAGGAGAAGTAGGGTCTGAAGTCAGAGCATGTGGAATTAACTAAGATGCTTTATGTGTGGCTTAATGATAAAGAGCGTGCAGGTAGAAAGATCCACGTGTGTTTTACAAACTGATCAGGGGTGCTGACAGGAGCAGATCATCCTGTAAGTAAACTGGATAATTACTGTGGGTGGGTGACAGCACTGAAGAAGTTTCATTTCATGAGCTAACTACAGATCAACACTTTTGAATAGTAAACAAGTTAGATACAAATGCTGGAAAATGGACAGAAATATTTAATATTGATGATGGCAGCAATCCATTTTCCATATTTTAACTTCTTTTCATGCATTAATTACAGCTTGCATAATTATAAGTTATGAGTTACAGAACATGTTACCTTTTTCATAGGTTATATAGCTCAAACTCTACAAAAATGTGATCACTGAGTACTAGGCATAGAATACATGTCTCAGTACTGATAATTCTCATCTCTCTCCATGGAGGGGTGCAATGAAGTATCTGTTCCCCTGTGATATGCTAACATTAGACATTTTTATGCTTTGGGGTACTTTAACCTGCAGAGAAAACTACATCTACTTAGGATTTAATCATTTTTTTAATATCACAGCATCATAATCAGCTTTTAATATAATGGATCACATAGAAAAAGAAGACTCTCAGAATTGAAGCAACAGTCATAAATGCTGCCAGGCTTTAGTGAAACAAAAATAATAGGGGTCTTCTCTAGGACAGATTTACAACAAGTTTAAAATATCTTTTTATGCTCAGATGATTTTTCTTTTTTTTCATTTGTTCAAGTTACTGTTAATAGACTCACTTCTATTAATTTCCTCTGTTAAATCCCCATTTTCATTATTTTTTAATAAAAAGTAGTTGTTCACTAGAAAGTCTATTAGTCCTAGTTGAATAAGAAAAGTTCACAAATTTTTTAAAATTATCAATTTAAAATTGCCTATGTAGAACTCTGATTTATCTGCAGCTATTTTTACTCTGTACGTCCAAGGTATAACCTTGTAACTTCTTGCACAGCATTTAGTTCTTGTTCTCTTAGGAAAGACATGACAGAACTTAGCTCTACTTTTGCCACCTCTGTTTTATTTTTCCATTTAGAATCTTCCTCTCTCCCAGTGCATGCCACCAGTTACCTGCTCTGTAACTATTGCCTCTCTTAACAACGTTTACTCTTGAGGTGTCTTGTTTTCACTTGTGTAACTCCTAACTCTTAACAACTAACAGTTGTGGGTCGCCTTGACTGTTAGTCTGTTAGAAGACACTGGAAGTTTGTGCAATTTCAAATTACAGTTGATTTAGTTTCAGTTCAAGTCTTACTGTGGTAGTTGACCTGAGATGTTATGGTGAAGGTCTATAAAATATTGATCTCATGCAAAAGGAAAAAAAATAAAAAGTAGATCTCACTATGCATGATTTATCCCATTACTTATTTCTCTTCTGGTATTGATTTGTATTAATGTTGCAGAATGTTTTACTGTCTCCCACAGGTTCTTAACCTGTCTGCTTTAGCAGAAAACTATTTTAATAGTTTACCTAAGGTTGTTTACTTATCTATTCATTAAGTTCTTTTACCAGTAATGAAATTATTTCCTTGAATTAGACTTTTATCCAAATTATCTTCAGTGTCAAATCAGTATCTTTAATGAAATCCATGGGAATTTCTCTTTTATGCAATTGCAGTAGACTTTTCCTGAAATTTTGAACAGAACGAAGCAGACAGGGAGCTATTTTTCTGCAGAGGTCAGGAGTTCAAAGAAAAAGCTCTTCTCCAAACACTAAAAAAAAAGTAGATAACATTTTCCTGAATTCTCTATCAAGAAGTGGCAGGGAGCTCAGTTGATATAGGCATATTTTAATTTTTTAGAAGAGAGGAAGAAAAGGAATTTGTGACAAGAAGGAGTGATAAGATATTAAAGTAGAGTGAAATCAAGAGTAAGCATGAACACAGAAACAAGTGACTTTCTTGTAATGTGTTTTATTTACCTCTTTGATGTTAAACAAAAATCTGAGTTATTTCTGTTTGTTCAGAAAAAGCAAACAGGTAAAAATATTGTGTTTGTTGGAGAAGATGAAGAAATAATGCAAAAAATGTATGTATAAAAATGAATTTTACTGTGGACAAAAACAATAGGCACGAAACAGGCATTATCAAGGCCTAGCAACTTCATTGAACATGAAATTACTAGATGAGGTTGAGAAGGAAAATAATGGAAATGAGACAGCACTGAGGAAAGTGAGGCTTGCAAGCTGGAAAAAAAAATCAAAGGCATAAAAAGCTTAAGAAACTATCTCTGTTCAGGAAGATGAAATCCATTAGTAAGGTATTAAAGGGACCAATATTGTATGATTTAAGTCAGAATGATATTTGAAAAAATATTTGCAGGGCAATGGAAGTTCTAACAGTACATTTTCTAGTACGAAGAATAGGAAAACATGAAAAATTATATTTTAGCCACCTGGAAATAAGATGAATGAAATTTAAACAATTAAAGAGAGTGAGGAGTAAGTTGATTTTTTCTGTCTCCTTATTTCATGACAGTGAAGGTGCAATTGTCATTTCACATAAGCACCATATCACCTACTAACTTTCTGCTAGTATCTATCTTTTTTGTCATTTCAAAAGGAATATGACTCTTTTTTTTTAATCCTTTGTGAGCACATCGTTGCAGCTGTATCTGTACAGATATAAACCCTTATAGTGCTTTGGCCACTGCTGCAGAACAGATGTGCTTGAACTTCCTCCTAGAGAAACTCCCCAAAGGGATCAAAAGGCTTTAGATTAAAAAAACAACTTTTATTCAAAAATAAAAATGTAAAAAAGAGAGTATTAACTTTCAAAATCAAAAAAATTCAAAGCAATAAACAAACAGAACAGAAATAGAGAGATTAGTACATTAATCTTCCACTCTCCATTGTGTCCGTGTATACTGGAACTTATTTCTGTGTTTCAGTTCAATTGCTGCTTTCTGAACAACAGCAAAATTTGTTCATTTCCCTTCTGGCACATGGAAGCTTTTTCCACTGTGTCTGTAGCCTTACTGCCTCTTACCCTCTGCATGAGCTCCAGCCCCTGCTGGGTTTCACTTGTCAGCTTTGCCACCTTTCCTGCCCTGATGGTACTCAACAGCTCCCTGGGGACATGAGTGTCCTCCTTCCTTTCCAGAGGGCCCTGCTGGAGCCAGCCCCTCCTTGAGGAGAGAAACATACAGCTGGGAACACAGACATACGATTTGAACAGAGATGGTCAAGTAAGCAAGTACAGTTTTCTAGTATGCATTAAAACACTGTATATTTCCTGATGGATATTTGGTTTATTTGTATTGATTTATTTCAATTTTATTCTTTAATTGCCTTAAAATTACATTAGCTTACCTTTTACTTATTGGAAAAGCATGATTTGAATCATTGGGAGGTTATGAGTTATTAATAAAATGTAGTTAGTTAAATGGTACAAATTTATTTTAGCTTCTGACTAAAGTAAGGATGATTTTGCACTTTATGTATTCTGTCTGTGGCTGTATCGTTTTCATATAACATTATTAGTATTGTATATCCAATATTAACTTTGTTAATCTTAAGAAACTTTCTACTTAATTTGTTTGAAGTCTTATTATTGTATTTTGCCTTTTTTTTTTTTTTTTTTTTTCTCAGGGAGAATTTTCTGGAGTATGGTGGTTCTCTGCTCCTATTCTCAACAGCAATGGAAAAAATCCAATGGTGTTGCACAAACAATTTTTTCTCTTGCTCTGCTGAATGAACCAAGGGCTCCAGTCTGGCCTACAGCCTGACAGAATTTTTGCAAAAGTTTATAAACTTACAAAATCTATGCTGTTATTTCCAAATTCAAATATGAAATGCAGATCACATCCTAATGTTAATTAATAGTGTTCAGAGTATTGGACTGTTTATTTGGAGAAACTCAAGTGTACGAAATGGAAATAACTTGGACTAGATCACTTTTACCTGTTCATTTTCTGTTTCTTTCTGGAACAACTTGTTAATGAAATTTAAATTAGAAGCACTGGACCTGATTCAGAAAAAAAAAAGTATGCCTTCTGTGAATTGGATTCAGATAAAGACAGTTGCAGTGAGTGTATTTTCACCTGATTCAACATTGTATATTGGCTTTTAGCCTGCTCATGGCTTTGTTCTCTAACTAGACAAAGTTTAAAATTCAGGAGACAAAAAAATTACCATAAAACAAGGACTACAGTTTTGTGTAATTTTAGGTTATTGTGCGAAACTTAGAAGGAAGATTTTTATCATAACAATAATAACACTAATAGGCAGGGCTTGAAATAAGGGGAGAAAAACTAAGAACAAACTTGTTTTACAAGTCACAATGTAAGCGTATCCTCAGGTTTTATAAAATAATGCTACCATGCTTTACTTAGCTCAGTTCTGAAGGAAACTCAAAGACATGAATTGGACAAGCTCCTCCTCGAAAATATAACTATAATCTGTTCTCTTCTAAAGAGAAGCAGTAAGAGCTATTAAAACTGTTATCAATGCATAAGTTGCATTTTAATAGTGAAAGTATGCTGAAAAACTAGTGTTCTGCCTTTTTAAATTATGTATATGACACTTGAATGTTGTGTAGTCTTATTGCTGGAACAGAGATTTTCCATTTTCTCTAGTATCATTTGTTATGAGCATGTTTTGCCAATGACCAGGCCCAACAAGAATGATAACACCAGCAGGGAGAGAGATGAACCAATACGCAGACTGTATTGTAGACAGAAATGTTACTATAGGAATGACTGCCGGGGGTACAAACAGGTCAACCAGCTTGTACATGATCGATGCCACCCCCAACAATCCCACAAACAACACGACTCGGCCCACAACAGGTGGTATAAACAGAGACCCGAGGTTGCCCACAGCTGGCATGGGAAACAGCCAGACCAGCCAGTTAAACACATCAGAGAAAGGTGCCCACATGGCGACTCTCACCCGATCGACCCGCGTTCACAAAGGTCTAAACAGACCAGGGCCCAGCTCCAGGAGAATCAGGAGGTCTGCCCTGAACCAGGCAGCTCTGGGGAGTGCACTCCACAGACAGACACTCCTGACTCCCTGCCAGTGGTCCCAGCTTTTATCCCCAAACCCCTGACCTTTGTCAGCTCCCTGCGGGACCCCTGGGGCTCATTTCCCTTCTGGCTCTCCCTGCAGGGCCGGCCGCACCCTGGGGGGAAGCTCTAAGGCAAACTCACCCCTCTGGATGAAGGGCTGTGGGGATCACCCATATGTCAACCTTAATTCAGGGCTCGGGGTTCAAACCCCAGCAGAGCACTAACATTGTTGTCTATCTCTTGCTGACTAACAGGGAGTCTTTTTTTTTTTTTTTTTTTCCTTCTTTTGACAGCTGTCACTACAAAAATAAACTTTGTTAAAATAGGCATCATTTTGAAAAGACAGAAAAATATTTCACTTTAACATATTATTTTCTTGCAAATTTTGCTTGTCAGGTACTTCATGGAACATGCTTTCCACTCTTTCTAGACACAATAGCTATCAGTTCTCTACTGAAAGGTTGCCCTCTGTAATGTAAAATTAAAATATGTCCAGACAATAGAGACCATTCTTTATGACTAAACATTGTCTTTCATATCCCCAGACTTTCTCTCTTTATATAAATCCATGCATTTGCTGTGGCTTCTAGAAACCCTTTTATAACAGCATAAGATAGTCTAGATCATACAAGCATATAGCACAAGTATTCTGCTTAGTTACACATGCAGTCCTTTTGCCTGTTTTACTAATGCTTAACTTAAAAATTATGGCACATTAAAGGATCGTTACAGTAGACTTAATGTAAATGAAAAGTAGCTCTTTATCTAGAAAAGATGAAAGCAGATAAAAGGGTAAAAGTCTGGAGAGAGTGAAAGAACAATTACGTCTCATGAGCTCTGACACATCTTTTGTGCTCAACCAGGAGAAACATGGAAGCGTGTCCAAGCTTCTTTAGGTGAGAAGGTATCTATGAAGGTATCTTCTGACTCAGTTCATTTATAAAAAGGTAGTTTTGTCTCTCCTTGAGCAGAACTTGGAGTGGGGAGATTGTAGCTGTAGTTAAAATGTAGTGGTCATCTCCACACTTTAAGGGTGAGGCAGTTACTGGTTGCTCAGTGGCAACCTATAAATACAATATGGTCTCCATCAACTTGTTCCCAGTAGGTCAGGAATCTGTGGCATAGCCATATCCAAGCTTTACTGTATGACACCTCTAATACTAGAGTGGCTTTCTTTGTGGCATGATGATTTCTCACATCCTTATTGCTTCCTGAAAAGGTAAAAATACAGCTTGACAAAATGCAAAATATCGTTTGCCCAGCAGTTCTACAAAAGTAGGATGAATGCTTTCAAGCAGGATGGGAAGTTTTAGAAGATAGTAGATAAGATGTATCACTGTGTAGTTTCAAATCCTCTGTGAATTAAAAAAAACAAAACAAAACAAAACAAAAAACTACATCACCAAGACAACATAGCAAAACACAACAAAAAAAAACAAAAAACCAAAACCAAACCACAACAACAAACAAACCAACCAACCAATAAGAACAAAAAAATAAAAAAACGAACCACAAAACACCCAAAAAAACCCAAAACAAACCCACAAGAACACCAAAAAAATGACCACATAGAAAATGCACATATTGTGATTCTTAGTTATGAAAGTAAAGCCTACATTTGGAATACTTAACAGCACTTGAAAGAGAGATTCTTAATCCAAAGGAAAGATCAGCTAGCTACTGTGATGAGACTTTGGATGGCACATGAAGTAGTCTCATCTGCTTCTGAAAACCTTGTATCTGTGATTGTATAGCACAACTATTAGGTTTATTTTTACTCTGGAAATGACATCTATGCAATTCACTGTAGCCCCAGGCTTAAAGATATTAGGGTTTGTCCTGGTTTGGGGTAGAACAGAACTAATTCTGTTCAGTGTTTTTATTTTTTGGCTAAAATTCTTCTAATTAACTGCATTTCTGAATTTAGCAGCATATTTTCACAGACACTGTCTGCTTCTAGCAGTGATAATGTTCCATATTTAGAGTTACTACCAGGGACTGGTGTGCAGACCAAGGTCACTGCTAAAGCTTGCAGAGCACTAGCCACATCTGCAGGGAGGAGCAGACAAGATAAGTGACCCCAAAAATTCACCAGTGGGGTATTCCATCCCATATCCCTCATATTCAGTACAAGGGGCAAGTCCTTCTTTTCCCTTCTCCCTTTTCCCTTGCTTTTGCTGCTTCTGCAATGACCGGCATCTGAGGAGGACTCTGTCCATCCTGCCTTTGATCCCGAGCCCTGTGTTCCTGAACTGAGTTCCAGAATCCAGCTCCTGTACCCAGTCACCATCTGTGGCTGAGTGCAGGGGACTGCTCCCCAGCCAGGCATGATGGGGACATATTGCCATCAAAGCAGGGGGGAGTTGGGTTTGATATTGTTTTTGCATATGTTGCATTTTATTGTTGTTATTATTAGTAGTAGTAGTAAAGGTGTTTTCTTTTCTAATTGTTAATTCTCTCTCCCTTATTCCCTTTTTCCTTCCCTTTCATGTGTGTGAGTGTAAACAGAGAGCATCTGTTACAGGTCTGGGGTGGTCCCAAAAAGTCATTTGGTTTAACTACCATTACACTGGCTCATTCATCCTATCATAGGCATTTCACATTCATTTTATTTTGTTTTACTGAGTGCTTATTTTATGACAGGTTGCTGAAGGTTTTTGTTTGTTTGGGTTTTTTGGGGGGAGGATGAGAGTATTCTCTCCTGCGTACAAACCATTTAATACTTTGCAAAAGTGAAGTTGCATTCCTTTTAAAGAAGCATAATTTTCAACTACACTATCCCCTGTGACAAAAGAGTATTTCATTTAGAGTAATAAAAGAATATTATAAGAGTGAACTGCCTTATGATGAAATATTCTATTAGCAAAGTTAAAACAAATTTAAATACCGTAACTAGTATTGGAGGGAATATGAGAATCTTTGTTGTTTTCTACTTTTTTATATAATAACAGATGCTTTGGAAAATATCAGATTAATGGACAATAGATCTTTATTATAACTCAATATTGACATTTTTAATTTTATTTTTAAACAAACCAAACTTATCAGTTTGAAACTTTCTTGGTAATATCCATTTGTTTACAATTTGATCACATATGGTATCAGGATATTTTGATTAAATTATTTTTGGCCCTATTTTTTGTATAACTAACACAGTAAGAAATCTTTTTCTATGCATTTTGCTACCTGTTTTCTTCCAGTGTTATAAATCACCCTCATTCTCTGCTTTCATTTTCTTCCCTCTCCAAACACGTAGAAGTCATGGATGTTTGCTAGCATCTGCTGTCCCTCATTCTCTAGTTTCCTCTTCTGTTTTCTTTAGAAGTCCTCATTTTCCATCTCCCTTCCACATCCTTATCTCCCTTTCTGTTTGGTGGCTTGTTACTCCTTTGATCCAGCAGGCTTTTGCTTTTTTCTCCTAAAAATCACCAAGTCCTGGTTTCAGAGGTTATATGCAAAGACTGTACCAGATCAGAAGCAAAATTTACTTTGTAAATACATATGTACATTTGAATAGCTTCTCTTTTGACATGAACCAGGAAGGGACTGTACTCATTATTGAAATATATTAGAAAGAAGTAAAATAACTATATGTACTTGCCCAATGTCTATGTGTACAGAATAGTTTTAAAAATAGTTGTTCTTTATTTATTCACTGCATGCACCTCAGCACAGTGAATTTTTACTATTAATTTGTAACTGAGTCTAAGATGACTCTAAGTCTTACAATTCCTTTTATTATTTTGGGCTAGTAAACACTAAATATCCACCCCAGGTATGGCTGGTGTGCAAAGTTCACATTATCCTGCTATATTTCCAAAGGTAGCAATCAAATGGAAGCAGAGATGGGCTGTAATCAAAGAATTTCTTCTAGCTAAGCAGGGATCAAAGGATACACGACCAGGCAAAGAAAGAGGAGGTTTTAATTTATTAACCATACATTATAATTAAAAAGAAATTATAGCAATACATTTTAATTCAGGAGATACTGCTAACTCACATAGAAATTTTCCTGATCTGTTGTACAGGTGCTTCTAAACTTAAAGATGATAATGCACAAAAAGCTGTAAAATTTCTTCATGGGCTTTTTACTTGAAAATATATGTGGAATAATAAAGAAATTCATCCTGAAGGAGCAGGGTAGCAGACTGGAGCAGATTTCACAGTAGTACTATATAAGAATGATATATGGATGAACTTGTGCTCAACTTCAGCTGAAACCAAACTGTATATATATAAATATATTATTTTATACGCATATATAGTATAGATATATATGTTACTTTATGTTATATTTATTACTTATATAGATAATATATGCATTGAATGAATACTTAAAAAAATGTTCAATTAAACATCTGCTTGATTGTGCCCACTTATTTTCTTGTATAGTCCTGAGCTTGGACCTTATGGACAACAAGCTATAGTCATGGTCATTTTAACATGACTGGAAGAAACATGTAGTCAGCAAGTCCTCCCTCTTAAGATTTTGTCCCCTTTTGCAGAAGTAACAAATATTTAAGGCAATAGGTATCTGTGCATTGAAATGCTCAATTTGTTCTTTAATTTTCTTATGCCACTACTCAGTCTGCTTGTTTTTCCAGTCTAAATTAGCTAACGTTATGAGGATAACTCTGCCTTCCCTGCAGATTATAATGCAGTGATATATTGGCAACATACCATAGGAGAAAGAGAAAATAAGGAATAATATTTAATATTTCAAAGATGATGTGTTTTAAAAATGTTTCTTAGCTGTGAAGTTATCATTCCTACATGCAACTTGTATCACTACCTTTTAGCGTTAGAGCCTTCTTTCAGTGGTTTCTGCTTTAAATGACAAATTAAGATATGAAACAGCATTTTCCTCCAGACTGCTTCTTGGAAAAAATTTTATTGCATTATTATAAGTACTTTGCTGGGTTTAATAGTTTCTCCCTATGCTAATTCAAATGCTATATTTCTCTTCATGCAGCTCCAGTACCTGGAACAGCATACATTTTAAATGATTTAAACAGATTTCAGTCTCAAACTTTCATGACTAAGCCAAGTGGAAAATAGGACCAAAAAAAAAAAAAGTAAAAGGAGTTTAAAGTGGAATGCAAAGAGAATAGAGGAAATAATAAAGATTTACAAAGGTTACAGATAATATATAAATATATATATATAAAATTACTTAACAGGGAACTGCATTTTCCTATTAAAAATCATTAAAAAATTGAAAATTATTCCTTACTAATCTGTCTGTGAAACATATTGTGTGAAACACTGTGCTTTTCTTCCTTTTGATGTCTTTCATTACAAGCGGAGTTCTGTGAATAAAGTAAGGGTACACTTCTTAGCAGCTTTGAAAAGGTGACACATTCTCACTTAACCGAGAAAAGTACTCTGGAAAAGCTGTTTTTTTCAAAGCTACTGGTTCAAAATTTTAAACAGTCACTTTTCATCTTTATTTATGAGGAAATGTCTTGTAATTTCAGAAAGTTTTCTTCTGCAACAGAGCATCCTGTGTCAATTAAAAACATTAAGTAGCCACAGTTTGAGTTTGTGGTAAAACAGTGAAAGAATGGCAAGGAGGATTGTAAACAAGCTCAAGTGACTTGCAGCTGCGGTGTGGAAAACGTATATATAATGTTACTTGTTGTCTGTCTGTCCTGGTTCCGTGTAAAAAGGGGTTCAGGGCAGGACCCACACGGAACAGAACTATGTACTCGCCTCCCCCCCCGCCTCGAGAGAGAGAAAGACACTTTAAAAAAAAAAATGAAGTATATTGTTCAACAAGGAACAGAAAACGAAAAAGGGAGGTAAGGAAAATAATATATACAAAGATTAGGGGAAAATACAAAAAATAAAATATACAAAACCTTCAGAAATGGTTCCAGGGTCCCACGGAGTGAAAGGAGAACTTGCCTCTCCAAGCTCCAAGGCAGGAGTGAAATAAGAAACCACTCCCTGCCTCTTATCAGAGTGTGTGTGGGAAGGGGAGGAAATACAATGGTTCACCCCCACCCGGGGTCCTCCCAGTTGCTGGAAGGTCACAACCCCATTCCAAGCCTCAAACCACAACACTTGTGCATTTGACAAGTAGAACACCTGTGTCTGGAAAACATAGGCCTGTGATAGACTCAGAGGCACCCTAGCAGACATGCTTGAGATTCCTGCCCTCCTGTGAGATCAAAGCACAGTAGTAAACTATGCCTGCATGAATCCCTGAAAAACAGGCATGAACAGCAGGTCTGGTGATCCTCTAGCATGGACTGAGCTTCCCGATGCCTGCATCCCTGCTTGTGAGCCTCTGCCCAGGTGCTGCGTTAGGGATCCGACAGTTGACAAGTCAACAAAAATAGAACAAAAAAAATTTACTCCTTGAATTTCATCCATGGTTTTGTGGTTGTTCCTGTGTTCTGTGCCAGCTCACACAGGGTTTGCCCCTCTCTTGGAGGTTATTGACATCATCACTTTTCTGGAAGAAGAAAGTTTATGACCATTCATTATCTGCTATCATGCAAATTTGGCCAAGTTGCTTCAAAATGCTTTTAGTGTCTGTTCAGGCTAATTCCATTCACCTAAAACTTACATAACAACAGAGCATCAGTTATGGGTAGGATGGTGGAAGACAAGCTCTTTAAATGTCACAGATGTTTTTACCTCCTGCCTCATCAATTTTTTTCATCTTCTACAACAGATATTAATAGTCAAGCACAAACTCCTAAGCAGAGCATAAATTAATATTTCTATTTCTGTCATACTCTGAAGCATTCTGCAGCCTTCTCAGCTTATACTCAGCCTAATTTCACACTGGTCTTCCTTACAAAAATGCAATCCTCTTTTCTATATTACAGATTTCTCAAACATTTGATTCTTTCCTCAAAATAGCAAATAAAACTTAATTATCACTATTTCATTCTTACTAGTAGGCTACAATTGCTCTTTCATTATTTTCAGATTTATTTGCTCAATGTACTTTCAGTCCTAAGGAGATGCTATAGTTATAATAAGAGGGCACTAAAAATAATAACA
>NW_008632985.1:4881-7769 GCF_000691845.1 Merops nubicus | reverse complement strand
GAGTGTCATTTTGAATAAAATAATGTCATTCATACTCTTCAGTGTATGATGCTTAAACCTCAGCTTTGAAATCAAGTTACATTCATATTACATGTCATTCAGGTCAGGTGGAGTGAGTGTAACATTTCCTCTATTTGCAGTTATTTGTGAGATTTAAGTGGATTTTATGATTATTCAAAGCTTTTTCAGACCCAGAGAAATAGTTAAGTCTGTTATGACATTCTGAAAGGTCATAAAAAGCTAATTATGCCTATGCCCATCAGCCTGAAGATGATCTGACTATAATCAAGCGTCATGGGAAGTTTGCAAATTTCCTTATCCATGTTTGTGAAATACACTGACCAAAATAGGAATAAGCTGGAAAGGAGAGCGTATACTTAAAACTTTTTGCCTTTTTACTAGGTCTTAATCTTCTGGGATATGTCTCAAATTCATTCTAAGTAATTTAAATATGGTTAGAGCTTGAAATAAGACTTGAAATAAGAGAACTGTTTATCGAGAACTTCAGTTATCTAAAGGATCTCGAGTCACTGTTGTAGACAGATGCAGATTAAGTTAAATTAAATAAATAAAATTTATTCTTCTGTTACTAGTCTTAATATTGCCCATATTACTGTTAAATTCTGTGCTAAGCTTCCCTTTCAGGTATTCTGTGTAACAGCTTTAATGTCGCTGTAGAAGTCTTCACTTATTTGTGGAAAGCAGATAAACCTGTCCAAAAAAAAAAAATGACCCACAAGTAACAACATATGTGACAGGAGATATTGTTCTGTGTCATGTGAATAGACAAGAACAGCTCCAGAAGCTACAGTATGTAGCATCATCTCTCATGTGACCAATTGCCTAAAACATAGAACAGAACTGAGAGGGGTTTTATTTCATTTATTATCAACTTTTTTTTTTTTATTTTATTTTTCAAAGGCAAAGCAAAAGTCAGAGATCGATGACGTTTTGTAGGGAAGGGAAAGGAAGGAGAAACAGAAAGGAAAGGGGTAACATCAGGGATTCAGATAATAGTTTTACCATGGCAACTACCATACCTCAGAAAAGATCAATTAATGTAAAGATAGAGATTAAGAAAGAATGACAGTGGTATCACTCTTCTTCCCTCCCTCCAAGAAAGTATCAACACAGTCAGTTGCCATGGGTAGATAAGTTTTTCCTCAGGAACTATGAAGATGGCCAGGAGAGATAGAGATCTCTTTATTATTTGTCCCCTATCAAAATACAGAGAACCAGAAAGCATTTGTCAGTCTTTGCCCCTGTGATGGTATTTGGGTCACTCAATTTGCTCTCTGCTAGATATGTTAATGGAAGTCCTGCTATGTCCTATTTCTGTGAGCAATAAACTATGGCAACTTCTGAAAGCTTCTACAGTAAAGGGTAGGTTTTAGATGAACTCATTTTAAAGGCTTATCTTGTCCTAGAAGGTTCCAAAGTTTCATCCAAGCTTTTCTCAAGACAGGAATAACCTTCAGGTATGAATGTATTTTTATTCTTTTGAAGAGTTTTCTTGAAAGAATTATGTCATCCTTCACCCTTACTGCAGGATTTCTCTGGGGTGTTTATTTATGATGTTGATGACAGTTTAAATGCCTTTTTCTACTTTTAAGAAATTAAAATATCAATGCAAAACTAAATCTATATAATAGCAAATGAAAAATGTATTTTAGCATGTGTACTGTGAAGGCAACTTAATGAAAAAATCTTTGATGCTGATAAATATAAATATAGCTGACATTTCCTGATAGTCCATTCATCTGAATAGATGGTTTATTACAGCAGCTGCAGGGACACACCTCACTCTTAGAAGTTCTTCCTGTAGTGAAGGGTATAGCAGTGCCTTAATCACCATAATGTAAGTGCTTTCTGTAGTAGTATAACTACTACTAGAGTAATCAGTAGAGCAGAACATTTCTGCACATAGCTTAAAACCTGGGAATCCTTTACGTTAACTATATTTAAAAGTGATTCTATTGTATTTGTGATGACTGTGAAAATTACACTAACATTTTAAGTATGCGTGGTTCTATTGCTGGTCTCACCTTTGATAGAGTTGATCACAGTTCTGACAGCTCTGAATCAAGGTTACTGATAAGGGCCTAGCTGATAAAAATAAAGGGGATTTTTGTCTATCTAGCTTTACATTTTCAAAGTGCAGTGCTACACATTAAAGCATTAAATACCACTTTCTTGATGCTTTCATTAAAAAAAATAAAACCCAACCCTAAATTCCAGCAGTTAAAGTGACAAAAGGTTGTGTGGGGAACAAATATTTCAGGATGCAGAAGTTTCAGTTGGATGCTGGCAAAAAGTGTGGCACAGGTCAGAGGTACAGCAGCAGCAGTCTCCTGATTACAATGTTTTTGTTTCTGACCCTACATGATCTCGTTTTCTAAGTTCTTGTTCTGCTAAAGTGCATCTGACCTATCTCTTCCTCTAAGCACAGAAAGTTACTTTCTATATAAAGTCACCAGCTATACTAGACGTGGAACAGAATGTAAATGATAAAATAGAGTGTTCCCAGTGGGCCTAAGGAGAGGAAAAAACAAAACAAAACAAAACAATACAAAAAAAAACCCCCAACTGATAGTCTTCCAGTCCTAGAAATCAATAACAACAACATTAGTTACCAAAACTAAAGTACTGAGTACAAAGATTGTGTTAAAAACTGTAGGTTTAGTGAGATTATACGATTTTACACGCTAAGGCTCACTCTGTGCTGACACTCTAGACATGAAAAAAGAAATAAAAGCACAGTTATAAAAATAAGCTCCCATTCTGAAATCATATCCAAGCTGTTCAATTTGTCATAAGCTACCAAAACAGGTTCAGTGTTGCCAGTCTATGCTTAGGCTTACGTATAACCTCAGACAATTGGAGATTGA